>NC_091456.1:201778037-201852274 GCF_027789765.1 Dendropsophus ebraccatus | reverse complement strand
TTGTCTCTGTCTCGCAGGCTGGAGTGGCTGGGGCTGTACAGATAACTCTCAGGCCTTCACATATGGTTTCCAGCTTCTCTCCACCCTCCTCCTGTGTCTCAGTAATCTCATGTTCCTGCCGCCCGTCCTCATCGCCTTACGCAGTCGCTGCCTCCTAGAAGCTTCCGTCTACATCTTCACCATGTTCTTCTCCACTGTAAGTATCCCCAACCCTGGCGCTCTCTTCTCATGTCTCTGTGTGAGGGATTGGGGGATGTCTTTTCTTTCCTCATGTCTCTCTATGTCAGCTGTCTCGTTTCTCCTCATGTCTCTCTATGTTGGGTGTCTTTTCTTTCCTCATGTCTCTCTATGTCAGCTGTCTCGTTTCTCCTCATGTCTCTCTATGTTGGGTGTCTCTTCTTTCCTCATGTCTCTCTATGTCAGCTGTCTCGTTTCTCCTCATGTCTCTGTATGTCAGCTGTCTCGTTTCTCCTCATGTGTCTCTATGTCAGCTGTCTCGTTTCTCCTCATGTGTCTCTATGTCAGCGGTCTCGTTTCTCCTCATGTGTCTCTATGTCAGCGGTCTCTCCTGCTGTCTCTCCTCATGTGTCTCTATGTCTCTTCTCTCCTGCCGTCTCTCTATGTCAGCGGTCTCTCCTCATGTGTCTGACATAGAGAGACAGCAGGAGAGAAGAGACAGACACATGAGGAGAGACCGCTGACATAGAGAGACGGCAGGAGAGAGGAGACAGAGACACATGAGGAGAGACCGCTGACATAGAGAGACGGCAGGCGAGAAGAGTCAGAGACACATGGGGAGAGACAGCAGGAGAGACCGCTGACATAAAGAGACAGCAGGAGAGGAGAGACATAGAGACACATGAGGAGAGACCGCTGACTTAGAGAGACAGCAGGAGAGAAGAGACAGACACACGAGGAGAGAGAGCAGGAGAGACCGCTGACATAGAGAGACAGCAGGAGAGAAGAGGCAGCCAGTAGGGAGAGACAGCAGGAGAAGAGACAGCTAACAAAGAGAGAGACAGCAGGAGAGAAGAGACATACAGACACATGAGGAGAGACAGCAGGAGAGACCACTGACAGAGACACATGAGGAGAGACAGCAGGAGAGACCACTGACAGAGACACATGAGAAGAGACAGCAGGAGAGACCACTGACAGAGACACATGAGAAGAGACAGCAGGAGAGACCACTGACAGAGACACATGAGAAGAGACAGCAGGAGAGACCACTGACAGAGACACATGAGAAGAGACAGCAGGAGAGACCACTGTCTCTTCTCTCCTGCTGTCTCTCTATGTCAGCTGTCTCTCCTGCTGTCTCTCCTCATGTGTCTCTGTCAGTGGTCTCTCCTGCTGTCTCTCCTCATGTGTCTGTATGTCTCTTCTCTCCTGCTGTCTCTCTCTATGTCAGCTGTCTCTCCTGCTGTCTCTCCTCATGTGTCTGTCTCTTCTCTCCTGCAGTCTCTCCTCATGTGTCTGTCTCTTCTCTCCTGCAGTCTCTCCTCATGTGTCTGTCTCTTCTCTCCTGCAGTCTCTCCTGAAGTGTCTGTCTCTTCTCTCCTGCAGTCTCTCCTCATGTCTGTCTCTTCTCTGCTGCGGTCTCTCCTCATGTGTCTGTCTCTTCTCTCCTGCGGTCTCTCCTCATGTGTCTGTCTCTTCTCTCCTGCGGTCTCTCCTCATGTGTCTGTCTCTTCTCTCCTGCAGTCTCTCCTCATGTGTCTGTCTCTTCTCTGCTGCGGTCTCTCCTCATGTGTCTGTCTCTTCTCTCCTGCGGTCTCTCCTCATGTGTCTGTCTCTTCTCTCCTGCAGTCTCTCCTGATGTGTCTGTCTCTTCTCTCCTGCGGTCTCTTCTCTCCTGCGGTCTCTCCTCATGTGTCTGTCTCTTCTCTCCTGCAGTCTCTCCTGATGTGTCTGTCTCTTCTCTCCTGCAGTCTCTCCTGATGTGTCTGTCTCTTCTCTCCTGCGGTCTCTTCTCTCCTGCGGTCTCTCCTGATGTGTCTGTCTCTTCTCTCCTGCAGTCTCTCCTGATGTGTCTGTCTCTTCTCTCCTGCAGTCTCTCCTGATGTGTCTGTCTCTTCTCTCCTGCGGTCTCTTCTCTCCTGCAGTCTCTCCTCATGTGTCTGTCTCTTCTCTCCTGCGGTCTCTCCTCATGTGTCTGTCTCTTCTCTCCTGCGGTCTCTCCTCATGTGTCTGTCTCTTCTCTCCTGCAGTCTCTCCTGATGTGTCTGTCTCTTCTCTCCTGCAGTCTCTCCTGATGTGTCTGTCTCTTCTCTCCTGCGGTCTCTTCTCTCCTGCAGTCTCTCCTCATGTGTCTGTCTCTTCTCTCCTGCGGTCTCTTCTCTCCTGCGGTCTCTCCTCATGTGTCTGTCTCTTCTCTCCTGCGGTCTCTCCTCATGTGTCTGTCTCTTCTCTGCTGCGGTCTCTCCTCATGTGTCTGTCTCTTCTCTCCTGCAGTCTCTCCTGATGTGTCTGTCTCTTCTCTCCTGCGGTCTCTCCTCATGTGTCTGTCTCTTCTCTCCTGCGGTCTCTCCTCATGTGTCTGTCTCTTCTCTCCTGCGGTCTCTCCTCATGTGTCTGTCTCTTCTCTCCTGCGGTCTCTTCTCTCCTGCGGTCTCTCCTCATGTGTCTGTCTCTTCTCTCCTGCAGTCTCTCCTGATGTGTCTGTCTCTTCTCTACTGCAGTCTCTCCTGATGTGTCTGTCTCTTCTCTCCTGCGGTCTCTTCTCTCCTGCGGTCTCTCCTCATGTGTCTGTCTCTTCTCTCCTGCAGTCTCTCCTGATGTGTCTGTCTCTTCTCTCCTGCGGTCTCTCCCCATGTGTCTGTCTCTTCTCTCCTGCGGTCTCTCCTCATGTGTCTGTCTCTTCTCTCCTGCGGTCTCTCCTCATGTGTCTGTCTCTTCTCTCCTGCAGTCTCTCCTGATGTGTCTGTCTCTTCTCTCCTGCAGTCTCTCCTGATGTGTCTGTCTCTTCTCTCCTGCGGTCTCTTCTCTCCTGCGGTCTCTCCTCATGTGTCTGTCTCTTCTCTCCTGCGGTCTCTCCTCATGTGTCTGTCTCTTCTCTCCTGCGGTCTCTCCTCATGTGTCTGTCTCTTCTCTCCTGCAGTCTCTCCTGATGTGTCTGTCTCTTCTCTCCTGCAGTCTCTTCTGATGTGTCTGTCTCTTCTCTCCTGCGGTCTCTTCTCTCCTGCGGTCTCTCCTCATGTGTCTGTCTCTTCTCTCCTGCGGTCTCTCCTCATGTGTCTGTCTCTTCTCTCCTGCGGTCTCTCCTCATGTGTCTGTCTCTTCTCTCCTGCAGTCTCTTCTGATGTGTCTGTCTCTTCTCTCCTGCGGTCTCTTCTCTCCTGCGGTCTCTCCTCATGTGTCTGTCTCTTCTCTACTGCGGTCTCTCCTCATTTGTCTGTCTCTTCTCTCCTGCGGTCTCTCCTCATGTGTCTGTCTCTTCTCTCCTGCAGTCTCTCCTCATGTGTCTGTCTCTTCTCTCCTGCGGTCTCTCCTCATGTGTCTGTCTCTTCTCTCCTGCAGTCTCTCCTCATGTGTCTGTCTCTTCTCTGCTGCGGTCTCTCCTCATGTGTCTGTCTCTTCTCTCCTGCGGTCTCTCCTCATGTGTCTGTCTCTTCTCTCCTGCGGTCTCTCCTCATGTGTCTGTCTCTTCTCTCCTGCAGTCTCTCCTCATGTGTCTGTCTCTTCTCTCCTGCGGTCTCTTCTCTCCTGCGGTCTCTCCTCATGTGTCTGTCTCTTCTCTCCTGCGGTCTCTCCTCATGTGTCTGTCTCTTCTCTCCTGCAGTCTCTCCTGATGTGTCTGTCTCTTCTCTCCTGCAGTCTCTCCTGATGTGTCTGTCTCTTCTCTCCTGCGGTCTCTTCTCTCCTGCGGTCTCTCCTCATGTGTCTGTCTCTTCTCTCCTGCGGTCTCTCCTCATGTGTCTGTCTCTTCTCTCCTGCAGTCTCTCCTGATGTGTCTGTCTCTTCTCTCCTGCAGTCTCTCCTGATGTGTCTGTCTCTTCTCTCCTGCGGTCTCTTCTCTCCTGCGGTCTCTCCTCATGTGTCTGTCTCTTCTCTCCTGCGGTCTCTTCTCTCCTGCGGTCTCTCCTCATGTGTCTCTTCTCTCCGCAGTTCTATCACGCCTGTGACCAGCCGGGCATCGTGGTCTTCTGTATCATGGACTATGATGTGCTGCAGTTCTGTGACTTCCTGGGTTCCCTCATGTCCGTGTGGGTGACGGTGATCAGCATGGCGCGGCTGCACTCTATCATCAAGCAGGTCAGAGACTACAGAGACCTCAGGGACCACAGAGACCTCAGGGACCAGAGGGTCCTCCGAGACCACAGAGACCTCAGGGACCACAGGGAACACAGAGACCTCAGGGAACACAGAGACCTCAGGGAACACAGAGACCTCAGGGACTTTCAAAACCTCAGGGACTACAGAGACCTCAGGGACCAGAGGGACCACAGAGACCTCAGAGACCACAGGGTCCTCCGAGACCACAGAGTCCTCAGAGACCAGAGGAACCTCACAGACCACAGAGACCTCCGACACCACAGGGACCACAGAGGCCTCAGGAGATCAGTGCGGTAGGAGGAGGAGTCGCTGTGAGCACAGTAGGAGGAGGAGTCGCTGGGAGCACAGTAGGAGGAGTCGGAGATCAGTGCAGTAGGAGTAGTAGTCAGAGATCAGTGCGGTAGGAGGAGTAGTTGCTGTGAGTACAAAAGGAGGAGGAGTCGCTGTGAGCACAGTAGGAGGAGGAGTCGCTGTGAGCACAGTAGGAGGAGGAGTCGCTGTGAGCACAGTAGGAGGAGGAGTCGCTGTGAGCACAGTAGGAGGAGTTGGAGATCAGTGCAATAGGAGGAGGAGTCAGAGATCAGTGCGGTAGGAGGAGGAGTCGCTGTGAGCACAGTAGGAGGAGTAGTCGGAGATCAGTGCGGTAGGAGGAGTAGTGGCTGAGAGTACAAAAGGAGGAGGAGTCGCTGTGAGCACAGTAGGAGGAGTCGGAGATCAGTGCAGTAGGAGGAGGAGTCGCTGTGAGCACAGTAGGAGGAATAGTCGGTGATCAGTGCGGTAGGAGGAGGAGTCGCTGTCGATGTGAGCACGGTAGGAGGAGTTGTCGGAGATCAGTGCGGTAGGAGGAGTAGTCACTGTGAGTACAAAAGGAGGAGGAGTCGGAGATCAGTGCGGTAGGAGGAGGAGTCGCTGTGAGCACAGTAGGAGGAGTTGGAGATCAGTGCAGTAGGAGTAGTAGTCAGGGATCAGTGCGGTAGGAGGAGGAGTCGCTGTTGATGTGAGCACGGTAGGAGGAGTTGTCGGAGATCAGTGCGGTAGGAGGAGTAGTCACTGTGAGCACAGTAGGAGGAGTCGGAGATCAGTGCGGTTGGAGGAGTAGTCGCTGTGAGTACAAAAGGAGGAGGAGTCGCTGTGAGCACAGTAGGAGTAGTAGTCAGGGATCAGTGCGGTAGGAGGAGTATTCGCTGTCGATGTGAGCTTGGTAGGAGGAGTAGACTCTGTGAGCACGGTAGCAGGAGGAGGAGATCAGTGCTGTAGGAGGAGGAGTCGCTGTGAGCACAGTAGGAGGAGTAGTCAGAGATCAGTGTGGTAGGAGGAGGAGTGGCTGTGAGCACAGTAGGAGGAGTAGTCGGAGATCAGTGCGGTAGGAGGAGGAGTCGCTGTCAATGTGAGCTTGGTAGGAGGAGTAGACTCTGTGAGCACTGTAGGAGGAGGAGGAGATCAGTGCGGTAGGAGGAGGAGTCGCTGTGAGCACAGTAGGAGGAGGAGTCACTGTGAGCACAGTAGGAGGAGTTGGAGATCAGTGCAGTAGGAGTAATACTCAGGGATCAGTGCAGTAGGAGGAGTAGTCGGAGATCAGTGCGGTAAGAGGAGGAGTCGCTGTGAGCACAGTAGGAGGAGTAGTCGGAGATCAGTGCGGTAGGAGGAGGAGTCGCTGTGAGCACAGTAGGAGGAGTCGGAGATCAGTGCAGTAGGAGTAGTAGTCAGAGATCAGTGCGGTAGAAGGAGTAGTCGCTGTGAGTACAAAAGGAGGAGGAGTCGCTGTGAGCACAGTAGGAGTAGTAGTCGGAGATCAGTGCGGTAGGAGGAGTAGTCGCTGAGAGTACAAAAGGAGGAGGAGTCGCTGTGAGCACAGTAGGAGGAATCGGAGATCAGTGCAGTAGGAGGAGGAGTCGCTGTGAACACAGTAGGAGGAGTTGTCGGAGATCAGTGCGGTAGGAGGAGTAGTCACTGTGAGTACAAAAGGAGGAGGAGTCGGAGATCAGTGCGGTAGGAGGAGGAGTCGCTGTGAGCACAGTAGGAGGAGTTGGAGATCAGTGCAGTAGGAGTAGTAGTCAGGGATCAGTGCGGTAGGAGGAGGAGTCGCTGTCGATGTGAGCACGATAGGAGGAGTAGTCGGAGATCAGAGGAGTCGCTGTGAGCACAGTAGGAGTAGTAGTCAGGGATCAGTGCGGTAGGAGGAGTATTCGCTGTCGATGTGAGCTTGGTAGGAGGAGTAGACTCTGTGAGCACGGTAGCAGGAGGAGGAGATCAGTGCTGTAGGAGGAGGAGTCGCTGTGAGCACAGTAGGAGGAGTAGTCAGAGATCAGTGTGGTAGGAGGAGGAGTGGCTGTGAGCACAGTAGGAGGAGTAGTCGGAGATCAGTGCGGTAGGAGGAGGAGTCGCTGTCAATGTGAGCTTGGTAGGAGGAGTAGACTCTGTGAGCACTGTAGGAGGAGGAGGAGATCAGTGCGGTAGGAGGAGGAGTCGCTGTGAGCACAGTAGGAGGAGGAGTCACTGTGAGCACAGTAGGAGGAGTTGGAGATCAGTGCAGTAGGAGTAATACTCAGGGATCAGTGCAGTAGGAGGAGTAGTCGGAGATCAGTGCGGTAAGAGGAGGAGTCGCTGTGAGCACAGTAGGAGGAGTAGTCGGAGATCAGTGCGGTAGGAGGAGGAGTCGCTGTGAGCACAGTAGGAGGAGTCGGAGATCAGTGCAGTAGGAGTAGTAGTCAGAGATCAGTGCGGTAGAAGGAGTAGTCGCTGTGAGTACAAAAGGAGGAGGAGTCGCTGTGAGCACAGTAGGAGTAGTAGTCGGAGATCAGTGCGGTAGGAGGAGTAGTCGCTGAGAGTACAAAAGGAGGAGGAGTCGCTGTGAGCACAGTAGGAGGAATCGGAGATCAGTGCAGTAGGAGGAGGAGTCGCTGTGAACACAGTAGGAGGAGTTGTCGGAGATCAGTGCGGTAGGAGGAGTAGTCACTGTGAGTACAAAAGGAGGAGGAGTCGGAGATCAGTGCGGTAGGAGGAGGAGTCGCTGTGAGCACAGTAGGAGGAGTTGGAGATCAGTGCAGTAGGAGTAGTAGTCAGGGATCAGTGCGGTAGGAGGAGGAGTCGCTGTCGATGTGAGCACGATAGGAGGAGTAGTCGGAGATCAGTGCGGTAGGAGGAGTAGTCGCTGTGAGCACAGTAGGAGGAGGAGTCGCTGTAAGCACTGTAGGAGGAGGAGTCGCTTGTCACGGCCGCGGCGGCTCTCACTGTGCCGGCCGGCGCGCGCGTCCCCGCCTCCTAGGGCGCGCGCGCGCCGGCTGTCTCAGATTTAAAGGGGCAGTGTGCTCCTAATTGGTAGTTGCACCCAATCACTCCCTATAAATCCCAGCGTGCCCTGCCCCTCGTGTTGGAGCCTCTACATGCTTCCCATAGCGTTTGGCCCAGCTCCCTGTTGTCCTTGACCTTAGTCCTTGTCCCTTGTTCCTGTCTTCAGTCCTGGTCCCTAGTCCTTGCCCGCTGCCTTCCCATTGTTCCTGAGTCCTGTCCGCCACCTGCAAGCACGTATACTATCCTCAGCCTGCACTCCTCCTGCCTACTGCTCCTGCCACGCCTCGCCTGCCGTCACTAGCAACCAAGCCAGGGGTAGCGACCTGGGGGTCGCCTGCCGCAGCAAGTCCATCCCGCCTTGCGGCGGGCTGTGGTGAAAACCTGCGGCCCCTTAGACTCCGCTCCCTGGTGAGGTTAGTGCCATCGCTAGTGACGGTCCGGTGGATCCACTACTCCAGGTGTTACATCGCTGTGAGCACAGTAGGAGGAATAGTCGCTGTAAGCACAGTAGGAGGAGGAGTCGCTGTGAGCACAGTAGGAGGAGAAGTCGGAGATCAGTGCGGTAGGAGGAGGAGTCGCTGTGAGCACAGTAGGAGGAGAAGTCGGAGATCAGTGCGGTAGGAGGAGGAGTCGCTGTGAGCACAGTAGGAGGAGAAGTCGGAGATCAGTGCTGTAGGAGGAGGAGTCGCTGTGAGCACAGTAGGAGGAGTAGTCGCTGTGAGCACTGTAGGAGGAGGAGGAGTCACTGTGAGCACAGTAGGAGGAATAGTCGCTGTAAGCACAGTAGGAGGAGGAGTCGCTGTGAGCACAGTAGGAGGAGTAGTCGGAGATCAGTGCAGTAGGAGGAGTAGTCGCTGTGAGTACAAAAGGAGGAGGAGTCGCTGTGAGCACAGTAGGAGGAGTTGGAGATCAGTGCAATAGGAGGAGGAGTCAGAGATCAGTGCGGTAGGAGGAAGAGTCGCTGTGAGCACAGTAGGAGGAGTAGTCGGAGATCAGTGCGGTAGGAGGAGGAGTCGCTGTGAGCACAGTAGGAGTCGGAGATCAGTGCAGTAGGAGTAGTAGTCAGAGATCAGTGCGGTAGAAGGAGTAGTCACTGTGAGTACAAAAGGAGGAGGAGTCGCTGTGAGCACAGTAGGAGTCGCTGTGAGCACAGTAGGAGGAGTCGGAGATCAGTGCAGTAGGAGGAGGAGTCGCTGTGAGCACAGTAGGAGGAGTAGTCGGTGATCAGTGTGGTAGGAGGAGGAGTCGCTGTCGATGTGAGCACGGTAGGAGGAGTTGTCGGAGATCAGTGCGGTAGGAGGAGTAGTCACTGTGAGTACAAAAGGAGGAGTCACTGTGAGCACAGTAGAAGTAGTAGTCAGGGATCAGTGCGGTAGGAGGAGTAGCCGGAGATCAGTGCGGTAGGAGAAGTAGTCGCTGTCAATGTGAGCTTGGTAGGAGGAGTAGACTCTGTGAGCACGGTAGGAGGAGGAGGAGATCAGTGCGGTAGGAGGAGGAGTCGCTGTGAGCACAGTAGGAGGAGTTGGAGATCAGTGCAGTAGGAGTAGTACTCAGGGATCAGTGCAGTAGGAGGAGTAGTCGGAGATCAGTGCGGTAGGAGGAGGAGTCGCTGTGAGCACAGTAGGAGGAGTAGTCGGAGATCAGTGCGGTAGGAGGAGGAGTCGCTGTGAGCACAGTAGGAGGAGTCGGAGATCAGTGCAGTAGGAGTAGTAGTCAGAGATCAGTGCGGTAGAAGGAGTAGTCGCTGTGAGTACAAAAGGAGGAGGAGTCGCTGTGAGCACAGTAGGAGTAGTAGTCGGAGATCAGTGCGGTAGGAGGAGGAGTCGCTGAGAGTACAAAAGGAGGAGGAGTCGCTGTGAGCACAGTAGGAGGAGTCGGAAATCAGTGCAGTAGGAGGAGGAGTCGCTGTGAACACATTAGGAGGAGTAGTCGGTGATCAGTGCGGTAGGAGGAGGAGTCGCTGTCAATGTGAGCACGGTAGGAGGAGTTGTCGGAGATCAGTGCGGTAGGAGGAGTAGTCACTGTGAGTACAAAAGGAGGCGGAGTCGGAGATCAGTGCGGTAGGAGGAGGAGTCGCTGTGAGCACAGTAGGAGGAGTTGGAGATCAGTGCAGTAGGAGTAGTAGTCAGGGATCAGTGCGGTAGGAGGAGGAGTCGCTGTCGATGTGAGCACGGAAGGAGGAGTTGTCGGAGATCAGTGCGGTAGGAGGAGTAGTCGCTGTGAGTACAAAAGGAGGAGGAGTCGCTGTGAGCACAGTAGGAGGAGTTGGAGATCAGTGCAGTAGGAGTAGTAGTCAGGGATCAGTGCGGTAGGAGGAGTAGTCGCTGTCGATGTGAGCTTGGTAGGAGGAGTAGACTCTGTGAGCACGGTAGCAGGAGGAGGAGATCAGTGCGGTAGGAGGAGGAGTCGCTGTGAGCACAGTAGGAGGAGTAGTCGGAGATCAGTGGGTAGGAGGAGTCGCTGTCGATGTGAGCTTGGTAGGAGGAGTAGACTCTGTGAGCACGGTAGGAGGAGGAGGAGATCAGTGCGGTAGGAGTAGTAGTCAGGGATCAGTGCGGTAGGAGGAGGAGTCAATGTAGATGTGAGCTTGGTAGGAGGAGTAGACTGTGAGCACGGTAGGAGGAGGAGGAGATCAGTGCAGTAGGAGTAGTAGTCAGGGATCAGTGCGGTAGGAGGAGTAGTCGCTGTCGATGTGAGCTTGGTAGGAGGAGTAGACTCTGTGAGCACAGTAGGAGGAGGAGGAGATCAGTTTAGTAGGAGTAGTAGTCAGGGATCAGTGCGGTAGGAGGAGTAGACTCTGTAAGCACAGTAGGAGGAGGAGGAGATCAGTGCAGTAGGAGTAGTCAGGGATCAGTGCGGTAGGAGGAGGAGTCGCTGTCGATGTGAGCTTGGTAGGAGGAGTAGATTCTGTGAGCACAGTAGGAGGAGGAGATCAGTGCAGTAGGAGTAGTACTCAGGGATCAGTGCAGTAGGAGGAGTAGTCGGAGATCAGTGCGGTAGGAGGAGGAGTCGCTGTAAGCACAGTAGGAGGAGTAGTCGGAGATCAGTGCGGTAGGAGGAGGAGTCAGAGATCAGTGCGGTAGGAGGAGGAGTCGCTGTGAGCACAGTAGGAGGAGTAGTCGGAGATCAGTGCGGTAGGAGGAGGAGTCGCTGTGAGCACAGTAGGAGGAGTCGGAGATCAGTGCAGTAGAAGTAGTAGTCAGAGATCAGTGCGGTAGAAGGAGTAGTCGCTGTGAGTACAAAAGGAGGAGGAGTCGCTGTGAGCACAGTAGGAGTAGTAGTCGGAGATCAGTGCGGTAGGAGGAGTAGTCGCTCAGAGTACAAAAGGAGGAGGAGTCGCTGTGAGCACAGTAGGAGGAGTCGCTGTGATCAGTGCGGTAGGAGGAGGAGTCGCTGTCGATGTGAGCTTGGTAGGAGGAGTAGACTCTGTGAGCACAGTAGGAGGAGGAGGAGATCAGTGCAGTAGGAGTAGTACTCAGGGATCAGTGCAGTAGGAGGAGTAGTCGGAGATCAGTGCGGTAGGAGGAGGAGTCGCTGTAAGCACAGTAGGAGGAGCAGTCGGAGATCAGTGCGGTAGGAGGAGGAGTCAGAGATCAGTGCGGTAGGAGGAGGAGTCGCTGTGAGCACAGTAGGAGGAGTAGTCGGAGATCAGTGCGGTAGGAGGAGGAGTCGCTGTGAGCACAGTAGGAGGAGTTGTCGGAGATCAGTGCGGTAGGAGGAGTAGTCGCTGTGAGTACAAAAGGAGGAGTCACTGTGAGCACAGTAGGAGGAGTCGGAGATCAGTGCGGTAGGAGGAGGAGTTGCTGTCGATGTGAGCACGATAGGAGGAGTAGTCGGAGATCAGTGCGGTAGGAGGAGTAGTCGCTGTGAGTACAAAAGGAGGAGGAGTCGCTGTGAGCACAGTAGGAGTAGTAGTCAGGGATCAGTGCGGTAGGAGGAGTAGTCGCTGTCGATGTGAGCTTGGTAGGAGGAGTAGACTCTGTGAGCACGGTAGGAGGAGGAGGATATCAGTGCGGTAGGAGGAGGAGTCGCTGTGAGCACAGTAGGAGGAGTTGGAGATCAGTGCAGTAGGAGTAGTACTCAGGAATCAGTGCGGTAGGAGGAGTAGTCAGAGATCAGTGCGGTAGGAGGAAGAGTCGCTGTCGATGTGAGCTTGGTAGGAGGAGTAGACTGTGAGCACGGTAGGAGGAGGAGGAGATCAGTGCAGTAGGAGTAGTAGTCAGGGATCAGTGCGGTAGGAGGAGGAGTCAATGTCGATGTGAGCTTGGTAGGAGGAGTAGACTCTGTGAGCACGGTAGCAGGAGGAGGAGATAAGTGCGGTAGGAGGAGGAGTCGCTGTGAGCACAGTAGGAGGAGTAGTCGGAGATCAGTGGGTAGGAGGAGTCGCTGTTGATGTGAGCTTGGTAGGAGGAGTAGACTCTGTGAGCACGGTAGGAGGAGGAGGAGATCAGTGCGGTAGGAGGAGGAGTCGCTGTGAGCACAGTAGGAGGAGTTGGAGATCAGTGTAGTAGGAGTAGTAGTCAGGGATCAGTGCGGTAGGAGGAGGAGTCAGAGATGAGTGCGGTAGTGCGCTGTGAGCTGTGCGCTGTGAGCACAGTAGGAGGAGTAGTCGGAGATCAGTGCGGTAGGAGAAGGAGTCGCTGTGAGCACAGTAGGAGAAGGAGTCGCTGTGAGCACAGTAGGAGGAGTTGGAGATCAGTGCAGTAGGAGTAGTAGTCAGGGATCAGTGCGGTAGGAGGAGGAGTCGCTGTCGATGTGAGCTTGGTAGGAGGAGTAGACTCTGTGAGCACAGTAGGAGGAGGAGGAGATCAGTGCAGTAGGAGTAGTAGTCAGGGATCAGTGCGGTAGGAGGAGGAGTCGCTGTGAGCACAGTAGGAGGAGTTGGAGATCAGTGCAGTAGGAGTAGTAGTCAGGGATCAGTGCGGTAGGAGGAGTAGTCGCTGTCGATGTGAGCTTGGTAGGAGGAGTAGACTCTGTGAGCACAGTAGGAGGAGGAGATCAGTTTAGTAGGAGTAGTAGTCAGGGATCAGTGCGGTAGGAGGAGTAGACTCTGTGAGCACAGTAGGAGGAGGAGGAGATCAGTGCAGTAGGAGTAGTCAGGGATCAGTGCGGTAGGAGGAGGAGTCGCTGTCGATGTGAGCTTGGTAGGAGGAGTAGACTCTGTGAGCACAGTAGGAGGAGGAGGAGATCAGTGCAGTAGGAGTAGTACTCAGGGATCAGTGCAGTAGGAGGAGTAGTCGGAGATCAGTGCGGTAGGAGGAGGAGTCGCTGTAAGCACAGTAGGAGGAGTAGTCGGAGATCAGTGCGGTAGGAGGAGGAGTCGCTGTGAGCACAGTAGGAGGAGTCGGAGATCAGTGCAGTAGAAGTAGTAGTCAGAGATCAGTGCGGTAGAAGGAGTAGTCGCTGTGAGTACAAAAGGAGGAGGAGTCGCTGTGAGCACAGTAGGAGTAGTAGTCGGAGATCAGTGCGGTAGGAGGAGTAGTCGCTGAGAGTACAAAAGGAGGAGGAGTCGCTGTGAGCACAGTAGGAGGAGTCGCTGTGAGCACAGTAGGAGGAGTAGTCGGTGATCAGTGCGGTAGGAGGAGGAGTCGCTGTCGATGTGAGCACGGTAGGAGGAGTTGTCGGAGATCAGTGCGGTAGGAGGAGTAGTCACTGTGAGTACAAAAGGAGGAGGAGTCGGAGATCAGTGCGGTAGGAGGAGGAGTCGCTGTGAGCACAGTAGGAGGAGTTGGAGATCAGTGCAGTAGGAGTAGTAGTCAGGGATCAGTGCGGTAGGAGGAGGAGTCGCTGTCGATGTGAGCACGGTAGGAGGAGTTGTCGGAGATCAGTGCGGTAGGAGGAGTAGTCGCTGTGAGTACAAAATGAGGAGTCACTGTGAGCACAGTAGGAGGAGTCGGAGATCAGTGCGGTAGGAGGAGGAGTTGCTGTCGATGTGAGCACGATAGGAGGAGTAGTCGGAGATCAGTGCGGTAGGAGGAGTAGTCGCTGTGAGTACAAAAGGAGGAGGAGTCGCTGTGAGCACAGTAGGAGTAGTAGTCAGGGATCAGTGCGGTAGGAGGAGTAGTCGCTGTCGATGTGAGCTTGGTAGGAGGAGTAGACTCTGTGAGCACGGTAGCAGGAGGAGGAGATCAGTGCGGTAGGAGGAGGAGTCGCTGTGAGCACAGTAGGAGGAGTAGTCGGAGATCAGTGGGTAGGAGGAGTCGCTGTCGATGTGAGCTTGGTAGGAGGAGTAGACTCTGTGAGCACGGTAGGAGGAGGAGGAGATCAGTGCGGTAGGAGGAGGAGTCGCTGTGAGCACAGTAGGAGGAGTTGGAGATCAGTGCAGTAGGAGTAGTAGTCAGGGATCAGAGTGGTAGGAGGAGTAGTCAAAGATGAGTGCGGTAGGAGGAAGAGTCGCTGTCGATGTGAGCTTGGTAGGAGGAGTAGACTCTGTGAGCACAGTAGGAGGAGGAGGAGATCAGTGCAGTAGGAGTAGTAGTCAGGGATCAGTGCGGTAGGACTCTGTGAGCACAGTAGGAGGAGGAGGAGATCAGTGCAGTAGGAGTAGTAGTCAGGGATCAGTGCGGTAGGAGGAGGAGTCGCTGTGAGCACAGTAGGAGGAGGAGATCAGTGCAGTAGGAGTAGTAGTCAGGGATCAGTGCGGTAGGAGGAGTAGTCAAAGATGAGTGCGGTAGGAGGAAGAGTCGCTGTGAGCACAGTAGGAGGAGTAGTCGGAGATCAGTGCGGTAGGAGAAGGAGTCGCTGTCGATGTGAGCTTGGTAGGAGGAGTAGACTCTGTGAGCACGGTAGGAGGAGAAGGAGATCAGTGCGGTAGGAGGAGGAGTCGCTGTGAGCACAGTAGGAGGAGTTGGAGATCAGTGCAGTAGGAGTAGTAGTCAGGGATCAGTGCGGTAGGAGGAGTAGTCGCTGTCGATGTGAGCTTGGTAGGAGGAGTAGACTCTGTGAGCACAGTAGGAGGAGGAGGAGATCAGTGCAGTAGGAGTAGTAGTCAGGGATCAGTGCGGTAGGAGGAGGAGTCGCTGTGAGCACAGTAGGAGGAGTAGTCGGAGATCAGTGCGGTAGGAGGAGTCGCTGTCGATGTGAGCTTGGTAGGAGGAGTAGACTCTGTGAGCACGGTAGGAGGAGGAGGAGATCAGTGCGGTAGGAGGAGGAGAAGGAGATCAGTGCGGTAGGAGGAGGAGTCGCTGTGAGCACAGTAGGAGGAGTTGGGGATCAGTGCGGTAGGAGGAGGAGTCTCTGTCGATGTGAGCACAGTAGAAGGAGGAGGAGATCAGTGCAGTAGGAGTAGTACTCAGGGATCAGTGCGGTAGGAGGAGGAGTCGCTGTGAGCACGGTAGGAGGAGGAGATCAGTGCGGTAGGAGCAGGCCCGCTCCTGCCATGAGGCGGAGTGAGCCTTCCACCTCAGGCGGCAGCTCCTGTGATCCTGCAGGGGGCGGCACAATCTTCTCTGCCACTGTCATTTTAGTGAAGTTTAACTTCACTCAAGTGACAGCAGCCTCGGCCCCTATCAGTGCTGAGTGCCTGGCCGCCCGTACCGCCCTCCCCAGGAACTGCCGGGCTTCGTCTCTGTGATGTGTGACGTCACGCGGCAGTCTTCCTGAGGATTGGGTAGGAGCATGAACGGACGGACGGCCACAGCGGCTCCACATGCTGATCCCTCCTCTTCCTGCTGCCTGATTTGCAGTCCAGGGGGCCGCCCGGTCTGCATACTAATAGTAATACTAATAGTGCAGCAGCCGCTGAGATACACTGAGGGCAGCAGCCGCTGAGAGACACTGAGGGCAGCAGCCGCTGAGAGACACTGAGGGCAGCAGCCGCTGAGAGACACTGAGGGCAGCAGCCGCTGAGAGACACTGAGGGCAGCAGCCGCTGAGAGACACTGAGGGCAGCAGCCGCTGAGAGACACTGAGGGCAGCAGCCGCTGAGAGACACTGAGGGCAGCAGCCGCTGAGAGACACTGAGGGCAGCAGCCGCTGAGATACACTGAGGGCAGCAGCCGCTGAGAGACACTGAGGGCAGCAGCCGCTGAGAGACACTGAGGGCAGCAGCCGCTGAGAGACACTGAGGGCAGCAGCCGCTGAGAGACACTGAGGGCAGCAGCCGCTGAGAGACACTGAGGGCAGCAGCCGCTGAGAGACACTGAGGGCAGCAGCCGCTGAGAGACACTGAGGGCAGCAGCCGCTGAGAGACACTGAGGGCAGCAGCCGCTGAGAGACACTGAGGGCAGCAGCCGCTGAGAGACACTGAGGGCAGCAGCCGCTGAGAGACACTGAGGGCAGCAGCCGCTGAGAGACACTGAGGGCAGCAGCCGCTGAGAGACACTGAGGGCAGCAGCCGCTGAGAGACACTGAGGGCAGCAGCCGCTGAGATACACTGAGGGCAGCAGCCGCTGAGAGACACTGAGGGCAGCAGCCGCTGAGAGACACTGAGGGCAGCAGCCGCTGAGAGACACTGAGGGCAGCAGCCGCTGAGAGACACTGAGGGCAGCAGCCGCTGAGAGACACTGAGGGCAGCAGCCGCTGAGAGACACTGAGGGCAGCAGCCGCTGAGAGACACTGAGGGCAGCAGCCGCTGAGAGACACTGAGGGCAGCAGCCGCTCACAGTGTCAGAGCAGTGACGGCACACATGGTTGGACGCTGTCGGCCCAGAGGAGGAGGAGATCATCTTTTGTACAGTACTGGCATGTGTCTAGTGTGGTGTGTGTGTCCTGTCTAGGGCTGGACAGCTGCCCTCCTGTTGTGGTGCTGTCTCTGCTGTGTACCTGTGTGTGGTGCTGGGTCTGCCTGTACTGTCTGTCCCTGTGTATGTACTGCTCTGTGTGTCTGTCCCTGTGTATGTACTGCTCTGTGTATCTGTCACTGTGTCTATGTGTGCTGCTCTGTGTATCTGTCACTGTGTATGTACTGCGCTGTGTGTCTGTCCCTGTGTATGTACTGCTCTGTGTATCTGTCACTGTGTCTATGTGTGCTGCTCTGTGTATCTGTCACTGTGTATGTACTGCTCTGTGTGTCTGTCCCTGTGTATGTACTGCTCTGTGTGTCTGTCCCTGTGTATGTACTGCTCTGTGTGTCTGTCCCTGTGTATGTACTGCTCTGTGTGTCTGTCCCTGTGTATGTGCTGCTCTGTGTGTCTGTCACTGTGTATGTGCTGCTCTGTGTGTCTGTCCCTGTGTATGTACTGCTCTGTGTGTCTGTCACTGTGTATGTACTGCTCTGTGTGTCTGTCACTGTGTCTATGTGTGCTGCTCTGTGTATCTGTCACTGTGTATGTACTGCTCTGTGTGTCTGTCCCTGTGTATGTACTGCTCTGTGTGTCTGTCCCTGTGTATGTACTGCTCTGTGTGTCTGTCCCTGTGTATGTACTGCTCTGTGTGTCTGTCCCTGTGTATGTGCTGCTCTGTGTGTCTGTCACTGTGTATGTGCTGCTCTGTGTGTCTGTCCCTGTGTATGTACTGCTCTGTGTGTCTGTCACTGTGTATGTACTGCTCTGTGTGTCTGTCCCTGTGTATGTACTGCTCTGTGTATCTGTCACTGTGTCTATGTGTGCTGCTCTGTGTGTCTGTCCCTGTGTATGTACTGCTCTGTGTATCTGTCACTGTGTATGTACTGCTCTGTGTGTCTGTCCCTGTGTATGTACTGCTCTGTGTGTCTGTCCCTGTGTATGTACTGCTCTGTGTGTCTGTCCCTGTGTATGTACTGCTCTGTGTGTCTGTCCCTGTGTATGTACTGCTCTGTGTATCTGTCACTGTGTATGTACTGCTCTGTGTGTCTGTCCCTGTGTATGTACTGCTCTGTGTGTCTGTCCCTGTGTATGTACTGCTCTGTGTGTCTGTCACTGTGTCTATGTGTGCTGCTCTGTGTGTCTGTCCCTGTGTATGTACTGCTCTGTGTGTCTGTCACTGTGTCTATGTGTGCTGCTCTGTGTGTCTGTCTCTGTGTATGTACTGCTCTGTGTGTCTGTCCCTGTGTATGTACTGCTCTGTGTGTCTGTCACTGTGTATGTACTGCTCTGTGTCTGTCTCTGTGTATGTACTGCTCTGTGTGTCTGTCACTGTGTATGTACTGCTCTGTGTCTGTCTCTGTGTATGTACTGCTCTGTGTGTCTGTCCCTGTGTATGTACTGCTCTGTGTGTCTGTCACTGTGTATGTACTGCTCTGTGTCTGTCACTGTGTATGTACTGCTCTGTGTGTCTGTCCCTGTGTATGTACTGCTCTGTGTATCTGTCACTGTGTATGTACTGCTCTGTGTGTCTGTCACTGTGTATGTACTGCTCTGTGTATGTACTGCTCTGTGTGTCTGTCCCTGTGTATGTACTGCTCTGTGTGTCTGTCCCTGTGTATGTACTGCTCTGTGTGTCTGTCACTGTGTATGTACTGCTCTGTGTGTCTGTCACTGTGTATGTACTGCTCTGTGTGTCTGTCCCTGTGTATGTACTGCTCTGTGTGTCTGTCACTGTGTCTATGTGTGCTGCTCTGTGTGTCTGTCCCTGTGTCTATGTGTGCTGCTCTGTGTGTCTGTCACTGTGTATGTACTGCTCTGTGTGTCTGTCACTGTGTATGTACTGCTCTGTGTGTCTGTCCCTGTGTATGTACTGCTCTGTGTGTCTGTCACTGTGTATGTACTGCTCTGTGTGTCTGTCCCTGTGTATGTACTGCTTTGTGTATCTGTCCCTGTGTATGTACTGCTCTGTGTGTCCGTCACTGTGTATGTACTGCTCTGTGTGTCTGTCACTGTGTATGTACTGCTCTGTGTGTCTGTCCCTGTGTATGTACTGCTTTGTGTATCTGTCCCTGTGTATGTACTGCTCTGTGTGTCTGTCCCTGTGTATGTACTGCTCTGTGTGTCTGTCACTGTGTATGTACTGCTCTGTGTGTCTGTCCCTGTGTATGTACTGCTCTGTGTCTGTCTCTGTGTATGTACTGCTCTGTGTGTCTGTCCCTGTGTATGTACTGCTCTGTGTGTCTGTCACTGTGTCTATGTGTGCTGCTCTGTATATCTGTCCCTGTGTCTATGTGTGCTGCTCTGTGTGTCTGTCACTGTGTCTATGTGTGCTGTTCTGTGTGTCTGTCACTGTGTCTATGTGTGCTGCTCTGTGTATCTGTCACTGTGTATGTACTGCTCTGTGTGTCTGTCCCTGTGTCTATGTGTGCTGCTCTGTGTGTCTGTCCCTGTGTATGTACTGCTCTGTGTGTCTGTCCCTGTGTATGTACTGCTCTGTGTGTCTGTCCCTGTGTCTATGTGTGCTGCTCTGTGTGTCTGTCCCTGTGTATGTACTGCTCTGTGTGTCTGTCACTGTGTATGTACTGCTCTGTGTGTCTGTCACTGTGTATGTACTGCTCTGTGTATCTGTCCCTGTGTATGTACTGCTCTGTGTGTCTGTCCCTGTGTATGTACTGCTCTGTGTGTCTGTCCCTGTGTATGTACTGCTCTGTGTGTCTGTCACTGTGTATGTACTGCTCTGTGTAGTCTGTCACTGTGTATGTAGGCTGCTCTGTGTGTCTGTCCACTGTGTATGTACTGCTCTGTGTGTCTGTCACTGTGTATTACTGCTCTGTGTATCTGTCACTGTGTCTATTGTACTGCTCTGTGTGTCTGTCACTGTGTATGTACTGCTCTGTGTGTCTGTCCCTGTGTATGTACTGCTCTGTGTGTCTGTCACTGTGTCTATGTGTGCTGCTCTGTGTGTCTGTCCCTGTGTATGTACTGCTCTGTGTGTCTGTCCCTGTGTATGTACTGCTCTGTGTGTCTGTCAATGTGTCTATGTGTGCTGCTCTGTGTGTCTGTCACTGTGTATGTACTGCTCTGTGTGTCTGTCCCTGTGTATGTGCTGCTCTGTGTGTCTGTCCCTGTGTATGTACTGCTCTGTGTGTCTGTCCCTGTGTATGTACTGCTCTGTGTATCTGTCACTGTGTATGTACTGCTCTGTGTATCTGTCACTGTGTATGTACTGCTCTGTGTGTCTGTCACTGTGTCTATGTGTACTGCTCTGTGTGTCTGTCCCTGTGTATGTACTGCTCTGTGTCTGTCCCTGTGTATGTACTGCTCTGTGTGTCTGTCCCTGTGTATGTACTGCTCTGTGTATCTGTCCCTGTGTATGTACTGCTCTGTGTGTCTGTCCCTGTGTATGTACTGCTCTGTGTGTCTGTCCCTGTGTATGTACTGCTCTGTGTATCTGTCACTGTGTCTATGTGTGCTGCTCTGTGTGTCTGTCCCTGTGTATGTACTGCTCTGTGTGTCTGTCCCTGTGTATGTACTGCTCTGTGTGTCTGTCACTGTGTATGTACTGCTCTGTGTGTCTGTCCCCTGTGTATGACTGCTCTGTGTGTCTGTCACTGTGTATGTGACTGCTCTGTGTATCTGTCACTGTGTCTATGTGTGCTTTGCTCTGTGTGTCTGTCCCTGTGTAGGTACTGCTCTGTGTGTCTGTCCCTGTGTATGTACTGCTCTGTGTATCTGTCACGTGTGTATGTACTGCTCTGTGTATCTGTCACTGTGTATGTACTGCTCTGTGTGTCTGTCACTGTGTCTATGTGTAGCTGGCTCTGTGTGTCCTTCCTTGTGTATGTACTGCTCTGTGTCTGTCCCTGTGTATGTACTGCTCTGTGTGTCCCTGTGGATGTACTGCTCTGTGTATCTGTCCCTGTGTATGTACTGCTCTGTGTGTCTGTCCCTGTGTATGTACTGCTCTGTGTGTCTGTCCCTGTGTATGTACTGCTCTGTGTATCTGTCACTGTGTCTATGTGTGCTGCTCTGTGTGTCTGTCCCTGTGTATGTACTGCTCTGTGTGTCTGTCCCTGTGTATGTACTGCTCTGTGTGTCTGTCCCTGTGTATGTACTGCTCTGTGTGTCTGTCCCTGTGTATGTACTGCTCTGTGTGTCTGTCCCTGTGTATGTACTGCTCTGTGTGTCTGTCCCTGTGTATGTACTGCTCTGTGTGTCTGTCACTGTGTATGTACTGCTCTGTGTATCTGTCACTGTGTCTATGTGTGCTGCTCTGTGTGTCTGTCACTGTGTATGTACTGCTCTGTGTGTCTGTCACTGTGTCTATGTGTGCTGCTCTGTGTGTCTGTCCCTGTGTATGTACTGCTCTGTGTGTCTGTCACTGTGTATGTACTGCTCTGTGTGTCTGTGCATCTGTCCCTGTGTATGTACTGCTCTGTGTATCTGTCACTGTGTCTATGTGTGCTGCTCTGTGTGTCTGTCCCTGTGTATGTACTGCTCTGTGTGTCTGTCCCTGTGTATGTACTGCTCTGTGTGTCTGTCCCTGTGTATGTACTGCTCTGTGTGTCTGTCCCTGTGTATGTACTGCTCTGTGTGTCTGTCCCTGTGTATGTACTGCTCTGTGTGTCTGTCCCTGTGTATGTACTGCTCTGTGTGTCTGTCACTGTATGTACTGCTCTGTGTGTCTGTCCCTGTGTATGTACTGCTCTGTGTGTCTGTCCCTGTGTATGTACTGCTCTGTGTATCTGTCACTGTGTCTATGTGTGCTGCTCTGTGTGTCTGTCACTGTGTATGTACTGCTCTGTGTGTCTGTCACTGTGTATGTACTGCTCTGTGTGTCTGTCACTGTGTCTATGTGTGCTGCTCTGTGTGTCTGTCCCTGTGTATGTACTGCTCTGTGTGTCTGTCACTGTGTATGTACTGCTCTGTGTGTCTGTGCATCTGTCCCTGTGTATGTACTGCTCTGTGTGTCTGTCCCTGTGTATGTACTGCTCTGTGTGTCTGTCACTGTGTCTATGTGTGCTGCTCTGTGTGTCTGTCCCTGTGTATGTACTGCTCTGTGTGTCTGTCCCTGTGTATGTACTGCTCTGTGTATCTGTCCCTGTGTATGTACTGCTCTGTGCATCTGTCCCTGTGTATGTACTGCTCTGTGTCTGTCCCTGTGTATGTACTGCTCTGTGTGTCTGTCCCTGTCTATGTGTGCTGCTCTGTGTGTCTGTCCCTGTGTCTATGTGTGCTGCTCTGTGTGTCTGTCCCTGTGTCTATGTGTGCTGCTCTGTGTGTCTGTCACTGTGTCTATGTGTACTGCTCTGTGTGTCTGTCACTGTGTCTATGTGTACTGCTCTGTGTGTCTGTCACTGTGTCTATGTGTGCTGCTCTGTGTGTCTGTCCCTGTGTCTATGTGTGCTGCTCTGTGTGTCTGTCCCTGTGTCTATGTGTGCTGCTGTCTGTGTGTGGTGGGCAGCCAATTACCTGATCCCTCCCATCCTCTTCCTCCTCCACTGGGCCTGCTGCTGGTGAGTTAACCCCTGCAGCCCCTTATGTTATGTGTTTAGTAACGTTATTAACCCCTGCAGTTTAATAAAGTCACTGTGCCATGTGCACCCCCTCCCCCACTTGACATGGCACAGTTAGTTCCTTATACTTTGCACTGCAGCACCCCTATGTATTCCAGGGGGGTCACATGGCACAGTTGCTTTATTAACCACTGCTATATCATATATGTTCTGTATACTGTATATAACAGTCCTCCCCTATATAGTGTACACATTGTCTCTTCTGTTTCATATGTGTTCTTTATATAGAACAACCTTCCCCTATATAGTGTATACATTAACTGCTATATCATATATTCACTGTGTATATATATAATACTCCTCCCCTATACAGTGTATATATAGTCTGCTGTATCATATATGTGCTGTACACTGTATATATACCAGTCCTCCTCTCCTCGTTAACCCCTCCAGCACCCTTATGTTATGGATGCACATGGCACAGTGACTTTATTAACCCCTGCAGCTTAATAAAGTCACTGTGCCATGTGCAGGGCTGTATTACCAGCTGCTGCTGCCCTAGGCACTAACCCGGGAGACGCCCCATCTACACGCACCTATTGGCAATACCAGACCTGACAAATACCACCATACCCCCCACCCCCCTGGAAAAGACACCAGATTTACTGGCAAGTCTGAACAGGAGGAGGGAAACTAAAAAATAAAAGCAAAAAAAATTGTTTTTTCTGTCCCCCTGCTCCCTGGTGCTGCCCCCCTGCAAGGTGCTGCCCTAGGCACCGAACCACGGGTGCCTAGTGGTAAATACGGCCCTGGCCATGTGCACCCCCCTCCCCCACTTGAATATATTAGGATGCTGCAGTGCATGCATGTATGTTATGATGTTCTGCAGCAGCTGAGGTGTAGTGTGATGTTCTGCTGCAGCTGAGGTGTATAATGAGGTTCTGCAGCAGCTGAGGTGTATGATGAGATTCTGCAGAACATCATAATACATAATGAGAAAATAATAAGTTTACTAATAGCTGAGGTATCGACGTGAGAATAGTTCCTACACAATTGATTCTAGTTTCGGGGGAGGGGGGCGCCATTTTAATTTTCGCCTCAGGCAGCAGAGAAGCTAGAATCGGCCCTGTGTAGGAGGAGTAGTCGGAGATCAGTGCGGTAGGAGGAGTCGCTGTCGATGTGAGCTTGGTAGGAGGAGTAGACTCTGTGAGCACGGTAGGAGGAGGAGTCGGAGATCAGTGCGGTAGGAGGAGTCGGAGATCAGTGCGGTAGGAGGAGTCGCTGTGAGCACAGTAGGAGGAGGAGCCGCTGTGAGCACAGGAGGAGTAGTTGCTGTGAGCACAGTAGGAGGAGGAGCCGCTGTGAGCACAGTAGGAGGAGGAATCGGAGATCAGTGCGGTAGGAGGAGTAGTCGCTGTGAGCACAGTAGGAGGAGGAGTCGCTGTGAGCACAGTAGGAGGAGGAATTGGAGATCAGTGCGGTAGGAGGAGTAGTCGCTGTGAGCACAGGAGGCGGAGTAGTCGCTGTAAGCACGGTAGGAGGAGTAGTCGCTGTGAGCACAGTAGGAGGAGTCGGAGATCAGTGCGGTAGGAGGAGAAGTCGCTATGAGCACAGTAGGAGGAGGAGTCGCTGTGAGCACAGTAGGAGGAGGAGTTGCTGTCGATGTGAGCTTGGTAGGAGTAGTGGTCAGGGCTCAGTGCGGTAGGAGGAGGAGTCGCTGTGAGCACAGTAGGAGGAGGAGTCGGAGATCAGTGCAGTAGGAGTAGTAGTCAGGGCTCAGTGCGGTAGGAGGAGGAGTCGCTGTGAGCGCAGTAAGAGTCGGAGATCAGTGCAGTAGGAGGAGTAGTCGCTGTGAGCACAGTAGGAGGAGGAGGAGATCAGTGCAGTAGGAGTAGTAGCAACTACTCCTCCTACCGCACTGATCCCTGACTACTACTCCTACTGCACTGATCTCCGACTCTTACTGTGCTCACAGCGACTCCTCCTCCTACCGCACTGAGCCCTGACTACTACTCCTACTGCACTGATCCCTGACTGTCGATGTGAGCACAGTAGGAGGAGTCACTGTGAGCACAGTAGGAGGAGTCGCTGTGAGCACAGTAGGAGGAGTCGCTGTGAGCACAGTAGGAGGAGTCGGAGATCAGTGCAGTAGGAGTAGTAGGTAGGGATCAGTGCGGTAGGAGGAGGAGTCGCTGTGAGCACGGTAGGAGGAGTGGTCGCTGTAAGCACAGTAGGAGGAGGAGTCGCTGTGAGCACAGTAGGAGGAGGAGTTGCTGTCGATGTGAGCTTGGTAGGAGGAGTAGTAGTCAGGGCTCAGTGCGGTAGGAGGAGGAGTCGCTGTGAGCACAGTAGGAGGAGGAGTCGGAGATCAGTGCAGTAGGAGTAGTAGTCAGGGCTCAGTGCGGTAGGAGGAGGAGTCGCTGTGAGCACAGTAAGAGTGAGAGATCAGTGCAGTAGGAGTAGTAGTCAGGGATCAGTGCGGTAGGAGGAGGAGTCGCTGTGAGCACGGTAGGAGGAGTGGTCGCTGTGAGCACAGTAGGAGGAGGAGTCGCTGTGAGCATAGTAGGAGGAGGAGTTGCTGTCGATGTGAGCTTGGTAGGAGGAGTAGTAGTCAGGGCTCAGTGCGGTAGGAGGAGTCGCTGTGAGCACAGTAGGAGGAGGAGTCGGAGATCAGTGCAGTAGGAGTAGTAGTCAGGGCTCAGTGCGGTAGGAGGAGGAGTCGCTGTGAGCACAGTAAGAGTCGGAGATCAGTGCAGTAGGAGTAGTAGTCAGGGATCAGTGCGGTAGGAGGAGTAGTTGCTGTCGATGTGAGCACAGTAGGAGGAGGAGTCGCTGTCAGCACAGTAGGAGGAGTCGCTGTGAGCACAGTAGGAGGAGTCGCTGTGAGCACAGTAGGAGGAGTCGCTGTGAGCACAGTAGGAGGAGTCGGAGATCAGTGCAGTAGGAGTAGTAGTCAGGGATCAGTGCGGTAGGAGGAGGAGTCGCTGTGAGCACAGTAGGAGGAGGGGTCGGAGATCAGTGCAGTAGGAGTAGTAGTCAGGGCTCAGTGCGGTAGGAGGAGGAGTCGCTGTGAGCACAGTAAGAGTCGGAGATCAGTGCAGTAGGAGTAGTAGCAACTACTCCTCCTACCGCACTGATCCCTGACTACTACTCCTACTGCACTGATCTCCGACTCTTACTGTGCTCACAGCGACTCCTCCTCCTACTGTGCTCACAGTGACTCCTCCTACTGTGCTCACATCGACAGTCAGGGATCAGTGCAGTAGGAGTAGTAGTCAGGGCTCAGTGCGGTAGGAGGAGGAGTCGCTGTGAGCACAGTAAGAGTCGGAGATCAGTGCAGTAGGAGTAGTAGTCAGGGATCAGTGCGGTAGGAGGAGTAGTTGCTACTACTCCTACTGCACTGATCTCCTCCTCCTCCTCCTACTGTGCTCACAGCGACTCCTCCTCCTACCGCACTGATCCCTGACTACTACTCCTACTGCACTGATCCCTGACTGTCAATGTGAGCACAGTAGGAGGAGGAGTCGCTGTGAGCACAGTAGGAGTCGCTGTGAGCACAGTAGGAGGAGTCGCTGTGAGCACAGTAGGAGGAGTCGCTGTGAGCACAGTAGGAGTCGGAGATCAGTGCAGTAGGAGGAGGGGTCGCTGTGAGCACGGTAGGAGGAGTAGTCGCTGTGAGCACAGTAGGAGTCGGAGATCAGTGCAGTAGGAGGAGGGGTCGCTGTGAGCACGGTAGGAGGAGTAGTCGCTGTGAGCACAGTAGGAGGAGTTGCTGTCAATGTGAGCTTGGTAGGAGGAGTAGTAGTCAGGGCTCAGTGCGGTAGGAGGAGGAGTTGGAGATCGGTGTGGTAGGAGTAGTAGTCAGGGATCAGTGTGGTGTTTCTCAGCTCCGGAGCCCCCGTACCACCCGCCATGTTTCAGGACATCCTCAGTACGTCACAGATGACATAGCTGGTGGATCATGAATCGCCCTGTGGGTGCAGCCTCACATTATGACCTGCTGGGGGCGCCAGAGGACATGTTGGATAGATGTTGGTGCTATATGACTTCTTTTCCCTCCGGCAGGTTCTCTACCTCCTCGGGGCCATGCTGCTCTCCATGGCTTTGCAGCTGGATCGCCATGGCCTGTGGAACCTCCTCGGGCCCAGTTTATTTGCTGTGGGCATCATGGCCATCGCCTGGGTGAGTATCCTGTGATTCTCTTCTCAGGAAGCTCTCCGGGCCTAGTGTCTGAGGACACATCGGAAGGTTCCGACACATCACAGGGCCGGAAGATTCCAGGGATGGCCAATATCTACAAGGAAGCCCCCTGCAGTTTCTTCAATGTGGAGTAACTCCAGAGAGCTCCACGGGGAGCCCATCAGGCCTGTCCATCGCCCCGGAGCACAGACCCCACTGCTGAAGTGTCGCTATGGCTCTGACACCCCCGCTGATATTGGGGGCTTTTGCAGAGACCCTGGGTGATCAGATTGTTGTTATACAGAGGATACTCCCCTTTGTATTATGTTGGGTGGGCGGGGGGTTTAGTCACTCCTAGTAACACCTACTCCTCTTCTTCTTTCAGACTTTCCGCACCATCCGGAGGCGTCACTGTTACCCACCAACCTGGAAGCGCTGGCTCTTCTACCTGTGCCCGGGCACCCTGATTGCCAGCTCGGCGGTGGCCCTCTACGCATTTGTGGAGACTGAGGAGAACTACTTCTACATCCACAGTATCTGGCACATGCTGATCGCCGGCAGCGTGGGCTTCCTTCTTCCACCACGTGCCAAGCCTGACGGGAGGGTGGCTCCTCTGGCTCGCAGGAAGGGATGTGGCTACCAACTGTGCGTCAATGAGCAGGAAGAACTGGGCCTGGTGGATCCGGGCTCCGTCTCCATTAACAGCATCTGCACCAGTTGACACATGAACCAAACACAAGGACATCCTTGAATGTGAAGGGCGGCGGTAGACCGACCACCGCCTGCCCCCACTGATCAGTATTACCTCATTCAGGACGTGCCTGTTCTTGCATAGTCCCTGGGGGCAGAATGACTGGTGGTGACAAGGAGGGAGAGTCATCACCCCCACACCAGCTCACCCCATCTCTTCTCATCTTCTTTTACTTGGAGGCAGGAGATGACGGCTGTGCCAGGAGGCTGCCAACTACTATTCATGTACAGCTGTCAGTCCAGGCGCTGAAGGACTGCATCTAGCTATAGGTGCCGTTCTTACCGTGACTCCAGGGGCTGAGAGACGGGTGCCGCTCTTACCGTGACTCCAGAGGCATGCCGAGAGACAGGCACCACTCTTACTGTGACTCCAGGGGTTGAGAGACAAGTGCCACTCTTACCGTGACTCCAGGGGCATGCCGAGAGATGGCCCCTGGAGTCACGATAAGAGCTGTGCCCATCTCTCGGCATGCCCCTGGAGTCACCGTAAGAGTGGCACTTGTCTCTCAGCCCCTGGAGTCACAGTAAGAGTGGCGCCCGTCTCTCGGCATGCCCCTGGAATCACGGTTAGAGCGTCTCTCGGCCCCTGGAGTCACGGTAAGAGCAGTGCCCAAGACTGGCGCCATTCTTACCATGACTCCAGGGGCATGCCCAGACGGGCGCCACTCTTACCGTGACTCCAGGGGCATGCTAAGAGGGCACCATTCTTACAGTGACTCCAGGGGAAGGGAGACGGACTCGCTCTTACCGTGACTCCAGGGGCTGAGAGACAAGTGCCACTCTTACCGTGACTCCAGGGGCATGCCGAGTAATGAGCACAGCTCTTATCGTGACTCCAGGGGCCAAGACTGGCACCATTCTTACCGTGACTCCAGGGGCATGCTGAGACAGGCGCCGCTCTTACCATGACTCCTGGGGCTGAGAGATGGGCACCACTTTTACCGTGACTCCAGGGGCCAAGACTGGCCCATTCTTACCGTGACTCTAGGGGCCGAGACTGGCGCCATTCTTACTGTGACTCTAGGGGCATGCTGAGACAAATGCCGCTCGTACCGTGACTCCAGAGGCCGAGAGACGGCTGCCATTCTTGCCATGACTCCAGAGGCTGAGAGACGGGCGCCATTCTTACCGTGACTCAAGGGGCCGAGAGACGGACGCCATTCTTGCCATGACTCCAGAGGCTGAGAGACAGGCACCATTCTTACCGTGACTCCAGGGGCCAAGAGACAGGCTCCGCTCTAACCGTGACTCCAGGGGCTGAGAGACGGGCGCCATTCTTTCCGTGACTTCAGGGGCCGAGGGAAATGTTTACATTTTACAATAAAAAAAAACAACAAAATGTAACAAATGCCAGTGAGGCCCATGTCTGCATCACTACATGGCGGGAGGGGGCGCACTGCAGGGGGAACAAAGGCTGGAGAGTGATGACATCATACCTGCCCACCACCCCAGTCAAATACTGAAGAGTGATATCATACCCGGACACCGCCGGCAGACATGTTTTATACAATGGTGATGACATCATACCCGGACACCGCCGGCAGACATGTTTTATACAATGGTGATGACATCATACCCAGACACCGCCGGCAGACATGTTTTATACAATGGTGATGACATCATACCCAGACACCGCCGGCAGACATGTTTTATACAATGGTGATGACATCATACCCAGACACCGCCGGCAGACATGTTTTATACAATGGTGATGACATCATACCCGGACACTGCCGGCAGACATGTTTTATACAATGGTGATGACATCATACCCGGACACCGCCGGCAGACATGTTTTATACAATGGTGATGACATCATACCCGGACACCGCCGGCAGACATGTTTTATACAATGGTGATGACATCATACCCGGACACCGCCGGCAGACATGTTTTATACAATGGTGATGACTTCCTGTGTAAAGTCTTAAGGTTCTGAAGTAGATTCCTTGCCGCCAGAAGCGGAGACAATGATGGGAGTGATTGTACAGTGATGGTCTTACCTACAGTCCTGCTGGATGACAGCTGCAGTCCTGGGCCGTGGCTACGTGGATGTGCTCAGCTCGCACCTCTATGGCCATCACAGTCTGGGGTGTATCCCCCTGTAAGTATCTCAGCCAGGGGTCGTCAGCCATTAGATCTGTCAGTGTCCCATTAATGGACTGTGCAAGCTCCATCTCCAGCAGAACGTGACGTACTACAACATGAGCCAGGGAGAAGGGCAGAGCGGCCGCCCCTCGCCCCCCTAACCCCACCACACCCCCGTCCTTTCCGTACAGTAAGAGTGAGGGACAGGCCCAATACCGGGGGCCGCCAGGGGCCACATGGACCAGGTCACTGAGGAGGATTCCTGTGGAGGAGGACACAAAGCCCGAGCCAAACGTGCTGTTCAGGGTGATGGAGACCACCAGGACATCTCCACTGACATCTGCTATGAGGATGCTGCTCCGCACAGGGGCCGGCTCCCAGTGGGGGTCTGGGGGCCACACACCCGCCAGGCTGGACACGCTCCGGGAGGCATTGATGAGAAGGTCAGCGATGGCGGTGGCCGGAGCCTGGTGTCTCTCCATCACCTCCTGGACAGAACGGGTGAGGAGGCTGCCGGCGGTGGGGGGCGAGGAGCTGTACAATGTCAGCCCCTCCAGGTCCAGCCGCAGCGGCTCTTCACTCTTAGGGTGCACCCCAGAAATGGCCCCCCAGAAGGGCTCCCTGTCCGCCACCTCCAGATCCTGCAGCAGACTGTGGACAAGCGTGTCCGGGAGGTCGGGACCCCGCATGCTTTGGGCCATCTCCAGGGACGCTCCTAGCTGCACGTTCCGAACCTCAGATCCAACCTCCCTGCGGAGGAGCCCCCGAAGCCCCTCAGAGGACGCAGCTTTATCCTGGTTCTCCTCCAGAGCTGCGTGCAGACTGCTGTCCACTGAGAACCCCTGACGGGCCAGATGGATGGCAGGGATGAAGAGCTCCAGCCAGCGCTTCCTGCCGTGATTCTGGTGAAGGGTCCACAGGCCCTGGAGTATGGTCGGAACCCCGTATGGGATGGGAGACTCCATACTGGGGACACTGTTCAACACTGATGCATTCTGGGATGTTCCATTAAAATAAATGGAGGCGAAAGCTCCACCTGTAACACATGAAGAAGGAGTCAAAAAATGGAAAAGGACGGTAACCCCCAAACCCCTTCATCTCCGCCCCCAACGGGGTAACTCACCTAAACTAACAGCGTGCGGGTGCACAACGGCCAGACACAGGGTGGCAGCAACACCGGCATCCACCACCGAGCCCCCCGACTGCAACACCTCCCGAGCAACGTTCGAGCAAGACTCTGTGTGACCAAGAGACAGAGGGGTCCTGACCATAGGAGCTTACACTCTATAAGGGGGAGGAGGAGTCCTGACCATAGGAGCTTACACTCTATAAGGAGGAGGGGGAGGAGTCCTGACCATAGGAGCTTACACTCTATAAGGAGGAGGAGGAGTCCTGACCATAGGAGCTTACACTCTATAAGGAGGAGGGGTCCTGACCATAGGAGCTTACACTCTATAAGGAGGAGGGGGAGGAGGAGGAGGAGTCCTGACCATAGGAGCTTACACTCTATAAGGAGGAGGAGGAGTCCTGACCATAGGAGCTTACACTCTATAAGGAGGAGGGGTCCTGGCCATAGGAGCTTACACTCTATAAGGGGGAGGAGGAGTCCTGACCATAGGAGCTTACACTCTATAAGGGGGAGGAGGAGTCCTGACCATAGGAGCTTACACTCTATAAGGAGGAGGGGGAGGAGTCCTGACCATAGGAGCTTACACTCTATAAGGAGGAGGAGGAGTCCTGACCATAGGAGCTTACACTCTATAAGGAGGAGGAGGAGTCCTGACCATAGGAGCTTACACTCTATAAGGAGGAGGAGGAGTCCTGACCATAGGAGCTTACACTCTATAAGGAGGAGGAGTCCTGACCATAGGAGCTTACACTCTATAAGGAGGAGGGGGAGTCCTGACCATAGGAGCTTACACTCTATAAGGAGGAGGAGGAGTCCTGACCATAGGAGCTTACACTCTATAAGGAGGAGGAGTCCTGACCATAGGAGCTTACACTCTATAAGGAGGAGGAGTCCTGACCATAGGAGCTTACACTCTATAAGGAGGAGGAGGAGTCCTGACCATAGGAGCTTACACTCTATAAGGAGGAGGAGGAGGAGGAGTCCTGACCATAGCAGCTTACACTCTATAAGGAGGAGGAGGAGTCCTGACCATAGGAGCTTACACTCTATAAGGGAGGAGGAGGAGTCCTGACCATAGGAGCTTACACTCTATAAGGGGGAGGAGGAGTCCTGACATAGGAGCTTACACTCTATAAGGAGGAGGGGAGGAGGAGTCCTGACCATAGGAGCTTACACTCTATAAGGAGGGAGGAGTCCTGACCATAGGAGCTTACACTCTATAAGGAGGAGGAGGAGGAGTCCTGACCATAGGAGCTTACACTCTATAAGGAGGAGGAGTCCTGACCATAGGAGCTTACACTCTATAAGGAGGAGGAGTCCTGACCATAGGAGCTTACACTCTATAAGGAGGAGGAGGAGGAGTCCTGACCATAGGAGCTTACACTCTATAAGGAGGAGGAGGAAGAGTCCTGACCATAGGAGCTTACACTCTATAAGGAGGAGGAGTCCTGACCATAGGAGCTTACACTCTATAAGGAGGAGGAGGAGTCCTGACCATAGGAGCTTACACTCTATAAGGAGGAGGAGGAGTCCTGACCATAGGAGCTTACACTCTATAGGAGGAGGAGGAGTCCTGACCATAGGAGCTTACACTCTATAAGGAGGAGGAGGAGTCCTGACCATAGGAGCTTACACTCTATAAGGAGGAGGAGTCCTGACCATAGGAGCTTACACTCTATAAGGAGGAGGAGGAGTCCTGACCATAGGAGCTTACACTCTATAAGGAGGAGGAGTCCTGACCATAGGAGCTTACACTCTATAAGGAGGAGGAGGAGTCCTGACCATAGGAGCTTACACTCTATAAGGAGGATGAGGAGTCCTGACCATAGGAGCTTACACTCTATAAGGAGGAGGAGGAGTCCTGACCATAGGAGCTTACACTCTATAAGGAGGAGGAGGAGTCCTGACCATAGGAGCTTACACTCTATAAGGAGGAGGAGGAGGAGTCCTGACCATAGGAGCTTACACTCTATAAGGAGGAGGAGGAGTCCTGACCATAGGAGCTTACACTCTATAAGGAGGAGGAGGAGTCCTGACCATAGGAGCTTACACTCTATAAGGGGGAGGAGGAGGAGTCCTGACCATAGGAGCTTACACTCTATAAGGGGGAGGAGGAGTCCTGACCATAGGAGCTTACACTCTATAAGGAGGAGGAGGAGTCCTGACCATAGGAGCTTACACTCTATAGGGAGGAGGAGTCCTGACCATAGGAGCTTACACTCTATAAGGAGGAGGAGGAGTCCTGACCATAGGAGCTTACACTCTATAAGGAGGAGGAGGAGTCCTGACCATAGGAGCTTACACTCTATAAGGAGGAGGGGTCCTGACCATAGGAGCTTACACTCTATAAGGAGGAGGGGGAGGAGGAGGAGGAGTCCTGACCATAGGAGCTTACACTCTATAAGGAGGAGGAGGAGTCCTGACCATAGGAGCTTACACTCTATAAGGAGGAGGAGTCCTGACCATAGGAGCTTACACTCTATAAGGAGGAGGGGGAGTCCTGACCATAGGAGCTTACACTCTATAAGGAGGAGGAGGAGGAGTCCTGACCATAGCAGCTTACACTCTATAAGGAGGAGGAGGAGTCCTGACCATAGGAGCTTACACTCTATAAGGAGGAGGAGGAGTCCTGACCATAGGAGCTTACACTCTATAAGGAGGGGGAGGAGTCCTGACCATAGGAACTTACACTCTATAAGGAGGAGGAGGAGTCCTGACCATAGGAGCTTACACTCTATAAGGAGGAGGAGGAAGAGTCCTGACCATAGGAGCTTACACTCTATAAGGAGGAGGAGGAGTCCTGACCATAGGAGCTTACACTCTATAAGGAGGAGGAGGAGTCCTGACCATAGGAGCTTACACTCTATAAGGGGAGGAGGAGTCCTGACCATAGGAGCTTACACTCTATAAGGAGGAGGAGGAGTCCTGACCATAGGAGCTTACACTCTATAAGAGGAGGAGGAGGAGTCCTGACCATAGGAGCTTACACTCTATAAGGAGGAGGGGAGAGTCCTGACCATAGGAGCTTACACCTCTATAAGGAGGAGGGGTCCTGGCCATAGGAGCTTACACTCTATAAGGAGGAGGAGGAGTCCTGACCATAGGAGGCTTACACTCTATAAGGAGGAGGAGGAGTCCTGACCATAGGAGCTTACACCTCTATAAGGAGGAGGAGGAGGAGTCCTGACCATAGGAGCTTACACTCTATAAAGGAAGAGGAGGAGTCCTGACCATAGGAGCTTACACTCTATAAGGAGGAGGAGGAGTCCTGACCATAGGAGCTTACAACTCTATAAGGGGGAGGAGGAGGAGTCCTGACCATAGGAGCTTACACTCTATAAGGGGGAGGAGGAGTCCTGACCATAGGAGCTTACACTCTATAAGGAGGAGGAGGAGTCCTGACCATAGGAGCTTACACTCTATAGGGAGGAGGAGTCCTGACCATAGGAGCTTACACTCTATAAGGAGGAGGAGGAGTCCTGACCATAGGAGCTTACACTCTATAAGGAGGAGGAGGAGTCCTGACCATAGGAGCTTACACTCTATAAGGAGGAGGGGTCCTGGCCATAGGAGCTTACACTCTATAAGGGGGAAGAGGAGGAGTCCTGACCATAGGAGCTTACACTCTATAAGGAGGAGGAGGAGTCCTGACCATAGGAGCTTACACTCTATAAGGAGGAGGAGGAGTCCTGACCATAGGAGCTTACACTCTATAAGGAGGAGGAGGAGTCCTGACCATAGGAGCTTACACTCTATAAGGAGGAGGGGTCCTGACCATAGGAGCTTACACTCTATAAGGAGGAGGGGGAGGAGGAGGAGGAGTCCTGACCATAGGAGCTTACACTCTATAAGGAGGAGGAGGAGTCCTGACCATAGGAGCTTACACTCTATAAGGAGGAGGGGGAGTCCTGACCATAGGAGCTTACACTCTATAAGGAGGAGGAGGAGGAGTCCTGACCATAGGAGCTTACACTCTATAAGGAGGAGGAGGAGGAGTCCTGACCATTGGAGCTTACACTCTATAAGGAGGAGGAGGAGTCCTGACCATAGGAGCTTACACTCTATAAGGAGGAGGGGGAGGAGTCCTGACCATAGGAGCTTACACTCTATAGGGAGGAGGAGTCCTGACCATAGGAGCTTACACTCTATAAGGAGGAGGAGGAGTCCTGACCATAGGAGCTTACACTCTATAAGGAGGAGGAGGAGTCCTGACCATAGGAGCTTACACTCTATAGGGAGGAGGAGTCCTGACCATAGGAGCTTACACTCTATAGAGAGGAGGAGTCCTGACCATAGGAGCTTACACTCTATAAGGAGGAGGAGGAGTCCTGACCATAGGAGCTTACACTCTATAAGGAGGAGGGGTCCTGGCCATAGGAGCTTACACTCTATAAGGAGGAGGGGGAGTCCTGACCATAGGAGCTTACACTCTATAAGGAGGAGGAGGAGTCCTGACCATAGGAGCTTACACTCTATAAGGAGGAGGAGGAGTCCTGACCATAGGAGCTTACACTCTATAAGGAGGAGGAGTCCTGACCATAGGAGCTTACACTCTATAAGGAGGAGGAGGAGTCCTGACCATAGGAGCTTACACTCTATAAGGAGGAGGAGGAGTCCTGACCATAGGAGCTTACACTCTATAAGGAGGAGGGGTCCTGACCATAGGAGCTTACACTCTATAAGGAGGAGGGGGAGGAGGAGGAGGAGTCCTGACCATAGGAGCTTACACTCTATAAGGAGGAGGGGGAGTCCTGACCATAGGAGCTTACACTCTATAAGGAGGAGGAGGAGGAGTCCTGACCATAGCAGCTTACACTCTATAAGGAGGAGGAGTCCTGACCATAGGAGCTTACACTCTATAAGGAGGAGGAGTCCTGACCATAGGAGCTTACACTCTATAAGGAGGAGGGGGAGGAGTCCTGACCATAGGAGCTTACACTCTATAAGGAGGAGAAGGAGGAGTCCTGACCATAGAGCTTACACTCTATAAGGAGGAGGAGTCCTGACCATAGGGAGCTTACACTCTATAGGAGGGGGGAGGAGTCCTGACCATAGGAGCTTACACTCTATAAGGAGGAGGAGGAGTCCTGACCATAGGAGCTTACACTCTATAAGGAGGAGGAGAAGAGTCCTGACCATAGGAGCTTACACTCTATAAGGAGGAGGAGGAGTCCTGACCATAGGAGCTTACACTCTATAAGGAGGAGGAGGAGTCCTGACCATAGGAGCTTACACTCTATAAGGAGGAGGGAGGAGTCCTGACCATAGGAGCTTACACTCTATAAGGAGGAGGAGGAGTCCTGACCATAGGAGCTTACACTCTATAAGGAGGAGGAGGAGGAGTCCTGACCATAGGAGCTTACACTCTATAAGGAGGAGGAGTCCTGACCATAGGAGCTTACACTCTATAAGGAGGAGGAGGAGTCCTGACCATAGGAGCTTACACTCTATAAGGAGGAGGAGGAGTCCTGACCATAGGAGCTTACACTCTATAAGGAGGAGGAGTCCTGACCATAGGAGCTTACACTCTATAAGGAGGAGGAGGGGGAGGAGGAGTCCTGACCATAGGAGCTTACACTCTATAAGGAGGAGGGGGAGTCCTGACCATAGGAGCTTACACTCTATAAGGAGGAGGAGGAGGAGTCCTGACCATAGCAGCTTACACTCTATAAGGAGGAGGAGTCCTGACCATAGGAGCTTACACTCTATAAGGAGGAGGAGTCCTGACCATAGGAGCTTACACTCTATAAGGAGGAGGGGGAGGAGTCCTGACCATAGGAGCTTACACTCTATAAGGAGGAGAAGGAGGAGTCCTGACCATAGGAGCTTATACTCTATAAGGAGGAGGAGGAAGAGTCCTGACCATAGGAGCTTACACTCTATAAGGAGGAGGAGGAGTCCTGACCATAGGAGCTTACACTCTATAAGGAGGAGGAGGAGTCCTGACCATAGGAGCTTACACTCTATAAGGAGGGGGGAGGAGGAGTCCTGACCATAGGAGCTTACACTCTATAAGGAGGAGGAGGAGTCCTGACCATAGGAGCTTACACTCTATAAGGAGGAGGAGGAGTCCTGACCATAGGAGCTTACACTCTATAAGGAGGAGGAGGAGTCCTGACCATAGGAGCTTACACTCTATAAGGAGGAGGAGGAGGAGTCCTGACCATAGGAGCTTACACTCTATAAGGAGGAGGAGTCCTGACCATAGGAGCTTACGCTCTATAAGGAGGAGGAGGAGTCCTGACCATAGGAGCTTACACTCTATAAGGAGGAGGGGTCCTGGCCATAGGAGCTTACACTCTATAAGGGGGAAGAGGAGGAGTCCTGACCATAGGAGCTTACACTCTATAAGGAGGAGGAGTCCTGACCATAGGAGCTTACACTCTATAAGGAGGAGGAGTTCTGACCATAGGAGCTTACACTCTATAAGGAGGAGGAGGAGTCCTGACCATAGGAGCTTACACTCTATAAGGAGGAGGAGGAGTCCTGACCATAGGAGCTTACACTCTATAAGGAGGAGGGGTCCTGACCATAGGAGCTTACACTCTATAAGGAGGAGGAGTCCTGACCATAGGAGCTTACACTCTATAAGGAGGAGGAGGAGGAGTCCTGACCATAGCAGCTTACACTCTATAAGGAGGAGGAGTCCTGACCATAGGAGCTTACACTCTATAAGGAGGAGGAGTCCTGACCATAGGAGCTTACACTCTATAAGGAGGAGGGGGAGGAGTCCTGACCATAGGAGCTTACACTCTATAAGGAGGAGAAGGAGGAGTCCTGACCATAGGAGCTTACACTCTATAAGGAGGAGGAGTCCTGACGATAGGAGCTTACACTCTATAAGGAGGGGGAGGAGTCCTGACCATAGGAGCTTACACTCTATAAGGAGGAGGAGGAGTCCTGACCATAGGAGCTTACACTCTATAAGGAGGAGGAGGAAGAGTCCTGACCATAGGAGCTTACACTCTATAAGGAGGAGGAGGAGTCCTGACCATAGGAGCTTACACTCTATAAGGAGGAGGAGGAGTCCTGACCATAGGAGCTTACACTCTATAAGGGAGGAGGAGGAGTCCTGACCATAGGAGCTTACACTCTATAAGGAGGAGGAGGAGTCCTGACCATAGGAGCTTACACTCTATAAGGAGGAGGAGGAGGAGTCCTGACCATAGGAGCTTACACTCTATAAGGAGGAGGAGTCCTGACCATAGGAGCTTACACTCTATAAGGAGAAGGAGGAGTCCTGACCATAGGAGCTTACACTCTATAAGGAGGAGGAGGAGTCCTGACCATAGGAGCTTACACTCTATAAGGAGGAGGAGTCCTGACCATAGGAGCTTACACTCTATAAGGAGGAGGAGGAGGAGTCCTGACCATAGGAGCTTACACTCTATAAGGAGGAGGGGGAGGAGTCCTGACCATAGGAGCTTACACTCTATAAGGAGGAGAAGGAGGAGTCCTCACCATAGGAGCTTACACAGTGCCCACAGTGCTCACATGGCAGGAGCCGCTGGCACAGCTTGGCAGCCATGTTGCCAGTCCCATCTGGTTGGCTCTGATCTCACCCATTGGAGGACTGGATTGGGGTCCCATGTACTCACCCGAATCAGTGACGGCGGCAGCATGGTGGTAAGTGCCTGCAGAGTGACTATGCCCACCACTGCCATCTTCATGGTCCTCCTGTCCCTCAGAATGCTGATGGGCGCCATCATGGTGGGGTGGACTAGAGAAGCTTTCCAGGTTCCAGGAAGGGCCCAGGTGGTCATGAAAGCTCGGCGGTCCGGGACGTCCATATTCTAGTTCATAAAGGACAAAGCCAATGGCCACAGCCAGCAGGAGCAGCGAGGAGCAGATCCGGACAGCGGCGTCTCTACAGCGAGTCTGGGCCACAAAGCGAGAAGAGCGGCTGTAAGAAAACAGGAGGTTATAGGGGTGCTCTAATACCAGGCAACCCCCGCGCATCAAGAGAGACCCCCTGAATACATCCATAGAGCAAGACTGACTCCACTGTATTGTCACAGCGAGAATACGGGAGACCCCACTGTACAGTCACAGCGAGAAGGCGACTGACCCCCACCGCACAGTCACAGCGAGAACACGACAGACTCCACCATACAGTCACAGAGAGAACACAACCGACCCCACCGCACAGTCACAGAGAGAACACAACCGACCCCACCGCACAGTCACAGAGAGAACACAACCGACCCCACCGCACAGTCACAGAGAGAACACAACCGACCCCACCGTACAGTCACAGAGAGAACACGACAGACTCCACCATACAGTCACAGAGAGAACACGAGAGACCCCACCGTACAGTCACAGAGAGAACACAACCGACCCCACCGCACAGTCACAGAGAGAACACAACCGACCCCACCGCACAGTCACAGAGAGAACACGAGAGACCCCACCGTACAGTCACAGAGAGAACACAACCGACCCCACCGTACAGTCACAGAGAGAACACGAGAGACCCCACCGTACAGTCACAGAGAGAACACAACCGACCCCACCGTACAGTCACAGAGAGAACACGACAGACTCCACCATACAGTCACAGAGAGAACACGAGAGACCCCACCGTACAGTCACAGAGAGAACACAACCGACCCCACCGTACAGTCACAGAGAGAACACGACAGACTCCACCATACAGTCACAGAGAGAACACGACAGACTCCACCATACAGTCACAGAGAGAACACAACCGACCCCACCGTACAGTCACAGAGAGAACACAACCGACCCCACCGCACAGTCACAGAGAGAACACGAGAGACCCCACCGTACAGTCACAGAGAGAACACAACCGACCCCACCGTACAGTCACAGAGAGAACACGAGAGACCCCACCGTACAGTCACAGAGAGAACACGAGAGACCCCACCGTACAGTCACAGAGAGAACACAACCGACCCCACCGCACAGTCACAGTGAAAACACAACCGACCCCACCGCACAGTCACAGAGAGAACACGACAGACTCCACCGCAAAGTCACAGAGAGAACACAACCGACCCCACCGTACAGTCACAGAGAGAACACAGCCGACCCCACCGTACAGTCACAGAGAGAACACAACCGACCCCACCGTACAGTCACAGAGAGAACACAACCGACCCCACCGCACAGTCACAGAGAGAACACGACAGACTCCACCATACAGTCACAGAGAGAACACAACCGACCCCACCGTACAGTCACAGAGAGAACACGACAGACTCCACCATACAGTCACAGAGAGAACACAACCGACCCCACCGCACAGTCACAGAGAGAACACAATCGACCCCACCGTACAGTTACAGCGAGAACACGACGGCCCCGCCGTACAGTCACAACGAGAACACAACCATCCCCACCGTACAGTCACAACGAGAACACAACCGGCCCCACCGTACAGTCACAACGAGAACACAACCGGCCCCACCGTACAGTCACAACGAGAACACGAGAGACCCCACCATACTGACCCCACTGTACAGTTACAGAGAGAAGACGTCCAACCTGACCCCACTGTACAGTCACACCGAGAAGACGTCCAACCTGACCCCACTGTACAGTCACACCGAGAAGACGTCCAACCTGACCCTGTTTTACACCAAGAAGGAAAGAGACCCACAAAGCTCTGCCGTACACTCAAAACAATAACACGACTGGCCCAACCCCACCGTACACTCTGTATGGTGGGGCAATGTGGGTCAGTTGCCCTCTAACGATCACCCTATGAATGAGACTAATCCAACCCCACCATACAGTGGGAACGTGACGGACCTAACCACGGCTGCAGGGTGTGTATTTGGAGCAGCCATATACTGTGGCTAAGCAGACACTATATACAGAGGACCTGATGGGTGGTCGGATATACAGGATCATTGACTGAACAAAGTCCACATGACTGGAGAATCCGGAACATTCCCAGATATAAGGTGACCCTCTCCGGGTCCCATCACTGTATACAAGCCGAGAGGACAGCGCTGGGAGCGGCCGAACAACTGCAAGGAAAGGCAAGCAGCTCAGCAAACACAGGAAGAAAAAGAGTGCACACCTGGGCCACGCCATGCGACACGCCCAGATACACCCTCACACCCAGCGACACACTCGGATACACGCCCAGCGACACACTCGGATACACGCCCAGCAACACACTCGGATACACACCCAGCGACACACTCTGATACACGTCCAGCGACACACACTCGGATACACACCCAGCGACACACTCGGATACACACCCAGCGACACACACTCGGATACACGCCCAGCGACACACTCGGATACACCCTCGGATACACACCCAGCGAAACACTCGGATACACGCCCAGCCACACCCTCGGATACACGCCCAGCGACACCCTCGGATACACGCCCAGCGACACACTCTGATACACGCCCAGCGACACACTCTGATACACGCCCAGCGACACACTCGGATACACAACCAGCGACACACTCGGATACACCCTTGGATACACAACCAGCGACACACTCAGATACACCCTCGAATACACACCCAGCGACACACTCTGATACACACCCAGCGACACACACTCGGATACACGCCCAGCGACACACTCGGATACACCCTCGGATACACACCCAGCGAAACACTCGGATACACGCCCAGCGACACCCTCGGATACACGCCCAGCGACACCCTCGGATACACGCCCAGCGACACCCTCGGATACACGCCCAGCGACACACTCTGATACACGCCCAGCGACACACTCGGATACACAACCAGCGACACACTCGGATACACAACCAGCGACACACTCGGATACACCCTTGGATACACAACCAGCGACACACTCAGATACACCCTCGAATACACACCCAGCGACACACTCTGATACACACCCAGCGACACACTCGGATACACACCCAGCGACACACACTCGGATACACGCCCAGCGACACACTCGGATACACCCTCGGATACACACCCAGCGAAACACTCGGATACACGCCCAGCGACACCCTCGGATACACGCCCAGCGACACCCTCGGATAAACGCCCAGCGACACACTCGGATACACGCCCAGCGACACACTCGGATACACAACCAGCGACACACTCGGATACACAACCAGCGACACACTCGGATACACCCTTGGATACACAACCAGCGACACACTCAGATACACCCTCGAATACACACCCAGCGACACACTCTGATACACACCCAGCGACACACTCGGATACACACCCAGCGACACACACTCGGATACACGCCCAGCGACACACTCGGATACACCCTTGGATACACAACCAGCGACACACTCAGATACACCCTCGAATACACACCCAGCGACACACTCGGATACACGCCCAGCGACACACTCGGATACACGCCCAGCGACACACTCGGATACACGCCCAGCGACACACTCGGATACACGCCCAGCGACACACTCGGATACACGCCCAGCGACACACTCGGATACACGCCCAGCGACACACTCTGATACACGCCCAGCGACACACTCGGATACATAACCAGCGACACACTCGGATACACAACCAGCGACACACTCGGATACACCCTTGGATACACAACCAGCGACACACTCAGATACACCCTCGAATACACACCCAGCGACACACTCTGATACACACCCAGCGACACACTCAGATACACACCCAGCGACACACACTCGGATACACGCCCAGCGACACACTCGGATACACCCTTGGATACACACCCAGCGACACACTCGGATACACGCCCAGCGACACACTCGGATACACGCCCAGCGACACACTCGGATACACGCCCAGCGACACACTCGGATACACGCCCAGCGACACACTCGGATACACGCCCAGCGACACACTCGGATACACGCCCAGCGACACACTCGGATACACGCCCAGCGACACACTCGGATACACGCCCAGCGACACACTCGGATACACGCCCAGCGACACACTCGGATACACGCCCAGCGACACACTCGGATACACCCTCGGATAAACAACCAGCGACACACTCGGATACACGCCCAGCGACACACTCGGATACACCCTCGGATACACAACCAGCGACACACTCGGATACACGCCCAGCGACACACTCGGATACACCCTCGGATACACAACCAGCGACACACTCAGATACACGCCTCCTGTATATACACCTCCTCCCCTATCTCCTGTATATACACCTCCCCCTCCCCTATCTCCTGTATATACACCTCCCCCTCCCCTATCTCCTGTATATACACCTCCCCCCCTATCTCCTGTATATACACCTCCTCCCCCCCCTATCTCCTGTATATACACCTCCTCCTCCCCCTCCTATCTCCTGTATATACACCTCCCCCCCTCCTATCTCCTGTATATACACCTCCTCCTCCCCCTCACCTGTCTCCTGTATATACACCTCCCCCCCTATCTCCTGTATATACACCTCCTCCCCCCCCCTATCTCCTGTATATACTCCTCCCCTATCTCCTGTATATACACCTCCCCCTCCCCTCACCTGTCTCCTGTATATACACCTCCTCCCGTCACCTGTCTCCTGTATATACTCCTCCCCCTCCCGTCACCTGTCTCCTGTATATACTCCTCCCCTTCTCCCGTCACCTGTATATACTCCTCCCCCTCCCCTCCCCTGTCTCCTGTATATACACCTCCTCCTCCCCCTCACCTGTCTCCTGTATATACACCTCCCCCCCCTATCTCCAGTATATACACCTCCCCCCCCCTATCTCCTGTATATACTCCTCCTCCTCCCCTCACCTGTATATACACCTCCCCCTCCCGTCACCTGTCTCCTGTACATACTCCTCCTCCCCCTCCCCTCACCTGTCTCCTGTATATACTCCTCCCCTTCTCCCGTCACCTGTATATACTCCTCCTCCCCCTCCCCTCACCTGTCTCCAGTATATACACCTCCTCCTCCCCTCACCTGTCTCCGGTATATACTCCTCCCCTCACCTGTATATACACCTCCTCCTCCCCTCACCTATCTCCAGTATATACACCTCCCCCCCTATCTCCTGTATATACTCCCCCTCACCTGTCTCCTATATATATACTCCTCCTCCCCTCACCTGTCTCCTGTATATACTCCCCCTCCCCCTATCTCCTGTATATACACCTCCTCACCTGTCTCCTCTATATATACTCCTCCTCCCCTCACCTGTCTCCTGTATATACTCCCCCTCCCCCTATCTCCTGTATATACACCTCCTCACCTGTCTCCTCTATATATACACCTCCCCCCCTCACCTGTCTCCTGTATATACACCTCCTCCTCCCCTCACCTGTCTCCTGTATATACACCTCCTCACCTGTCTCCTCTATATATACACCTCCCCCCCTCACCTGTCTCCTGTATATACACCTCCCCCCCTCACCTGTCTCCTATATATACACCTCCCCCTCCCCTCACCTGTCTCCTGTATATACACCTCCTCCCCCTCACCTGTCTCCTGTATATACTCCTCCTCCTCACCTGTCTCCTATATATACACCTCCCCCCCTCACCTGTCTCCTATATATACACCTCCTCCCCCCCCCCTATCTCCTGTATATACACCTCCTCCTCCCCTCACCTGTCTCCTGTATATACACCTCCTCCCCCTCACCTGTCTCCTGTATATACACCTCCCCCTCCCGTCACCTGTCTCCTGTATATACACCTCCCCCCCTCACCTGTCTTCTGTATACACACCTCCTCACCTGTCTCCTCTATATATACACCTCCCCCCCTCACCTGTCTCCTGTATATACACCTCCCCCCCTCACCTGTCTTCTGTATATACACCTCCTCCCCCCCTCACCTGTCTCCTGTATATACTCCTCCTCCCCCTCCCCTCACCTGTCTCCTGTATATACTCCTCCCCCTCCCCTCACCTGTCTCCTGTATATACTCCTCCCCCTCCCCTCACCTGTATATACTCCTCCCCCTCCCCTCACCTGTATATACACCTCCTCTCCCCCCCCCATCTCCTGTATATACTCCTCCTCCTCCCCTCACCTGTCTCCTGTATATACACCTCCTCCTCCCCTCACCTGTCTCCTGTATATACACCTCCCCCCCCCTGTCTCCTGTATATACACCTCCCCCCCATCTCCTGTATATACTCCTCCTCCTCCCCTCACCTGTCTCCTGTATATACTCCTCCTCCCCCTCCCCTCCCCTGTCTTCTGTATATACACCTCCCCCCATCTCATGTATATACACCTCCCCCCTGTCTCCTGTATATACTCCTCCCCCTCCCCTCACCTGTATATACACCACCTCCCCCCCCCCTATCTCCTGTATATACTCCTCCTCCTCCCCCCCTATCTCCTGTATATACTCCTCCTCCCCTTCCCCTCACCTGTCTCCTGTATATACACCTCCACCTCCCGTCACCTGTATATACACCTCCCCCTCCCGTCACCTGTATATACACCTCCTCCCCCCCCCCATCTCCTGTATATACTCCTCCTCCCCCCCCCCATCTCCTGTATATACTCCTCCTCCCCCCCTATCTCCTGTATATACTCCTCCTCCCCCCCTATCTCCTGTATATACTCCTCCTCCCCCCCTATCTCCTGTATATACTCCTCCTCCCCCCCTATCTCCTGTATATACTCCTCCTCCCCCCCTATCTCCTGTATATACACCTCCTCCTCCCCCTCACCTGTCTCCTGTATATACACCTCCCCCTCCCCTCACCTGTCTCCTGTATATACACCTCCCTTTCCCCTCACCTGTCTCCTGTATATACTCCTCCTCCCCCTCCCCTGTCTTCTGTATATACACCTCCCCCCCATCTCCTGTATATACACCTCCCCCCCATCTCCTGTATATACACCTCCTCCTCCCCCTCCCCTCACCTGTCTCCTGTATATACTCCTCCCCCTCCCCTCACCTGTATATACACCACCTCCCCCCCCCCCCTATCTCCTGTATATACTCCTCCTCCTCCCCCCCTATCTCCTGTATATACTCCTCCTCCCCCTCCCCTGTCTTCTGTATATACACCTCCCCCCCTCTCCTGTATATACACCTCCCCCCCATCTCCTGTATATACACCTCCTCCTCCCCCTCCCCTCACCTGTCTCCTGTATATACACCTCCCCCTCCCGTCACCTGTATATACACCTCCTCCCCCTCACCTGTCTCCTGTATATACTCCTCCTCCCCCTCCCCTCACCCGTCTCCTGTATATACACCTCCTCCCCCTCACCTGTCTCCTGTATATACTCCTCCTCCCCGTCCCCTCACCTGTCTCCTGTATATACACCTCCCCCTCCCCTCACCTATCTCCTGTATATACACCTCCTCCCCCTATCTCCTGTATATACACCTCCTCCCCCTATCTCCTGTATATACTCCCCCTCACCTGTCTCCTGTATATACACCTCCCCCTCCCATCACCTGTATATACTCCTTCCCCTCACCTGTATATACTCCCCCCCTCCCGTCACCTGTCTCCTGTATATACTCCTCCCCCTCCCCTCACCTGTATATACTCCTCCCTCTCCCCTCACCTGTCTCCTCTATATATACTCCCCCTCCCGTCACCTGTCTCCTGTATATACTCCTTCCCCTCACCTGTCTCCTGTATATACACCTCCCCCTCCCCTCACCTGTATATACTCCTCCCCCTCCCCTCCCCTGTATATACTCCTCCCCTCCCCTGTATATACTCCTCCCCTTCCCCTCACCTGTCTCCTGTATATACTCCTCCTCCCCTCACCTGTATATACAACTCCTCCTCACCTCACCTGTCTCCGGTATATACTCCTTCCCCTTACCTGTCTCCTGTATATACTCCTCCTCCCCTCACCTGTATATACAACTCCTCCTTCCCCTCACCTGTCTCCTGTATATACTCCTTCCCCTTACCTGTCTCCTGTATATACACCTCCCCCTCCCCTCACCTGTATATACTCCTCCCCCTCCCCTCCCCTGTATATACTCCTCCCCTTCCCCTCACCTGTCTCCTGTATATACTCCTCCCCCTCCCGTCACCTGTAAATACTCCTCCCCCTCCCCTCCCCTGTATATACTCCTCCCCTTCCCCTCACCTGTCTCCTGTATATACACCTCCCCCTCCCATCACCTGTATATACTCCTCCCCCTCCCCTCCCCTGTATATACTCCTCCCCCTCCCGTCACCTGTCTCCTGTATATACTCCTCCCCCTCCCCTCACCTGTATATACTCCTCCCCCTCCCCTCACCTGTCTCCTGTATATACTCCTCCCCCTCCCCTCACCTGTATATACTCCTCCCCCTCCCATCACCTGTATATACTCCTTCCCCTCACCTGTATATACACCTCCCCCTCCCATCACCTGTCTCCTGTATATACTCCTTCCCCTCACCTGTCTCCTGTATATACACCTCCCCCTCCCCTCACCTGTATATACTCCTTCCCCTCCCCTGTATATACACCTCCTCCTCCCCTCCCCTGTATATACACCTCCCCCTCCCGTCACCTGTCTCCTGTATATACTCCTTCCCCTCACCTGTCTCCTGTATATACACCTCCTCCTCCCCTCCCCTGTATATACTCCTCCCCTTCCCCTCACCTGTCTCCTGTATATACTCCTCCTCCTCCCCTGTATATACTCCTCCCCTTCCCCTCACCTGTCTCCTGTATATACTCCTCCCCCTCCCCTCACCTGTCTCCTGTATATACACCTCCCCCTCCCCTCACCTGTCTCCTGTATATACACCTCCCCCCCCTTTCTCCAGTATATACACCTCCCCCCCCCTATCTCCTGTATATACAACTCCTCCTCACCTCACCTGTCTCCGGTATATACACCTCCTCCTTCCCCTCACCTGTCTCCTGTATATACTCCTCCCCCTCCCCTCACCTGTCTCCTGTATATACACCTCCTCCTTCCCCTCACCTGTCTCCTGTATATACTCCTTCCCCTCCCCTCACCTGTATATACTCCTCCCCCTCCCCTCACCTGTTTCCTGTATATACTCCTTCTCCTCACCTGTCCCCTATATATACTCCTCCCCCTCCCCTCACCTGTCTCCTGTATATACTCCTCCTCCTCCCCTCACCTGTATATACACCTCCTCCTCCCCCTCACCTGTCCCCTATATATACACCCCCCCCCCCATCTCCTGTATATACTCCTCCCCCTCCCGTCACCTGTCTCCTGTATATACACCTCCCCCTCCCCTCCCCTCCCCTGTATATACTCCTCCCCCTCCCCTCCCCCTCCCCTGTATATACTCCTCCCCTCCCCTGTATATACTCCTCCCCTTCCCCTCACCTGTCTCCTGTATATACTCCTCCCCCTCCCCTCACCTGTCTCCTGTATATACACCTCCTCCTCACCTCACCTGTATACACCTCCTCCTCACCTGTATATACACCTCCCCCTCCCCCCCATCTCCTGTATATACACCTCCTCCTCCCCCTCACCTGTCCCCTATATATACACCTCCCCCCCTATCTCCTGTATATACTCCTCCCCCTCCCGTCACCTGTCTCCTGTATATACTCCTCCTCCCCCTCACCTGTCTCCTGTATATACTCCTCCCCCTCCCCTCACCTGTCCCCTATATATACACCTCCCTCCCCTATCTCCTGTATATACTCCTTCCCCTCCCCTCACCTGTCTCCTGTATATACACCTCCCCCCTATTATCTCCTGTATATACACCTCCCCCTCCCCCTCACCTGTCTCCTGTATATACACCCCCCCCTATCTCCTGTATATACACCTCCCCCCTATTATCTCCTGTATATACACCTCCTCCTCCCCCTCACCTGTCCCCTATATATATCCCTCCCCCCCCCTATCTCCTGTATATACACCTCCTCCTCCCCCCCCTATCTCCTGTATATACACCTCCTCCTCCCCTCACCTGTCTCCTGTATATACACCTCCTCCCCCACTATCTCCTGTATATACCCCTCCTCCTCCCCTCACCTGTCTCCTGTATATACACCTCCTCCTCCCCTCACCTATCTCCTGTATATACTCCTCCTCCTCCCCTCACCTGTCTCCTGTATATACACTTCCCCCTCACCTGTCTCCTGTATATACACCCCCCCCTATCTCCTGTATATACTCCTCCCCTTTCCCTCACCTGTCTCCTGTATATACACCCCCCCCTATCTCCTGTATATACACCTCCCCCCTATTATCTCCTGTATATACACCTCCTCCTCCCCCTCACCTGTCCCCTATATATATCCCTCCCCCCCCCCTATCTCCTGTATATACACCTCCTCCTCCCCCCCCTATCTCCTGTATATACACCTCCTCCTCCCCTCACCTGTCTCCTGTATATACTCCTCCCCGTCCCCTTACCTGTCTCCTGTATATACTCCTCCCCTTCCCCTCACCTGTCTCCTGTATATACTCCTCCCCCTCCCCTCACCTGTCTCCTGTATATACTTCTTCCCCTCCCCTCACCTGTATATACTCCTCCCCCTCCCCTCACCTGTCTCCTCTATATATACTCCCCCTCCCGTCACCTGTCTCCTGTATATACTCCTTCCCCTCACCTGTCTCCTGTATATACTCCTCCCCCTCCCCTCACCTGTCTCCTGTATATACTCCTCCTCCTCCCCTCACCTGTATATACTCCCCCTCACCTGTCCCCTATATATACACCCCCCCTATCTCCTGTATATACTCCTCCCCCTCCCGTCACCTGTCTCATGTATATACACCTCCCCCCCATCTCCTGTATATACACCTCCCCCCCCTCCTATCTCCTGTATATACACCTCCTCCTCCCCCTCACCTGTCTCCTGTATATACACCTCCCCCCCTCCTATCTCCTGTATATACACCTCCCCCCCATCTCCTGTATATACACCTCCCCCCCCCTCCTATCTCCTGTATATACACCTCCTCCTCCCCCTCACCTGTCTCCTGTATATACACCTCCCCCCAATATCTCCTGTATATACACCTCCTCCTCCCCCCAACCTGTCTCCTGTATATACTCCTCCTCCTCCCCCTCCCCTATCTCCTGTATATACTCCTCCTCCTCCCCCTCCCCTATCTCCTGTATATACTCCTCCTCCTCCCCCTCCCCTATCTCCTGTATATACTCCTCCCCGTCCCCTTACCTGTCTCCTGTATATACTCCTCCCCCTCCCCTCACCTGTCTCCTGTATATACTCCTCCTCCTCCCTTCGGGTAAAAACCCACACACCGTATACACAGCAGATACGCAACAAATACGCAGCAAATACGCAGCAGATTTGTTGGTACAGATTTGATGCTGTGTTCAGTTATTTAGATATAATCTGCTGCGTTTTTGCTGCGCATTTGCTGCGTGTTTGCTGCGTATTTGCTGCGTGTTTGCTGCGTATTTGCTGCTTATACGGTGTGTGGGTTTATACCCTTCACCTGTATATACACCTCCTCCTCACCTCACCTGTCTCCGGTATATACTCCTCCTCCTCCCCTCACCTGTATATACTCCTCCCCCTCCCCTCACCTGTCTCCTCTATATATACTCCCCCTCCCGTCACCTGTATATACTCCTTCCCCTCACCTGTCTCCTGTATATACACCTCCCCCTCCCCTCACCTGTATATACTCCTCCCCCTCCTATCTCCTGTATATACTCCTCCCCTTTCCCTCACCTGTCTCCTGTATATACACCTCCCCCCCATCTCCTGTATATACACCTCCCCCCCCTCCTATCTCCTGTATATACACCTCCTCCTCCCCTTCACCTGTCCCCTATATATACACCTTCCCTCCCCCTATCTCCTGTATATACTCCTCCCCCTCCCGTCACCTGTCTCCGGTATATACACCTCCCCCTCCCGTCACCTGTATATACACCTCCTCCTCCCCTTCACCTGTCCCCTATATATACACCTTCCCTCCCCCTATCTCCTGTATATACTCCTCCCCCTCCCCTCACCTGTCTCCTGTATATACTCCTCCCCCTCCCGTCACCTGTCTCCTGTATATACACCTCCCCCCCTATCTCCTGTATATACACCTCCTCCTCCCCCTCACCTGTCTCCCGTATATACACCCCCCCCTATCTCCTGTATATACACCTCCTCCTCCCCCTCACCTGTCCCCTATATATACACCTCCCCCCCCCCTATCTCCTGTATATACACCTCCCCCCTATCTCCTGTATATACACCTCCTCCTCCCCTCACCTGTCTCCTGTATATACTCCTCCCCTCACCTGTCTCCGGTATATACACCTCCCCCTCCCCTCACCGGTCTCCTGTATATACACCTCCTCCCTCCCCCCTATCTCCTGTATATACTCCTCCCCCTCCCGTCACCTGTCTCCTGTATATACTCCTTCCCCTCACCTGTATATACTCCCCCCCCTCCCCTCACCTGTCTCCTGTATATACTCCTTCCCCTCACCTCACCTGTATATACTCCTCCTCCTCCCCTCACCTGTCTCCTGTATATACTCCGTCCCCTCCCCTCACCTGTATATACTCCTCCCCCTCCCCTCACCTGTCTCCTCTATATATACTCCCCCTCCCGTCACCTGTATATACTCCTTCCCCTCACCTGTCTCCTGTATATACTCCTCCTCCTCCCCTCTCCTGTATATACACCTCCTCCCCCTCCCCTCACCTGTCTCCTGTATATACACCTCTTCCTCCCCCTCACCTGTATATACACCTCTTCCTCCCCCTCACCTGTCCCCTATATATACACCCCCCCTATCTCCTGTATATACTCCTCCCCCTCCCGTCACCTGTCTCCTGTATATACACCTCCCTCCCTTATCTCCTGTATATACACCTCCCCCCCCTCCTATCTCCTGTATATACACCTCCCCCCCTCCTATCTCCTGTATATACACCTCCCCCCCCTATCTCCTGTATATACACCTCCCCCCCCTCCTATCTCCTGTATATACACCTCCCCCCCTTATCTCCTGTATATACACCTCCCCCCCCCCTATCTCCTGTATATACACCTCCTCCCCCCCTATCTCCTGTATATACACCTCCCCCCCTCCTATCTCCTGTATATACACCTCCCCCCCATCTCCTGTATATACACCTCCCCCCCCTCCTATCTCCTGTATATACACCTCCTCCTCCCCTCACCTGTCTCCTGTATATACACCTCCTCCCCCACTATCTCCTGTATATACTCCTCCTCCTCCCTTCACCTGTATATACACCTCCTCCTCACCTCACCTGTCTCCGGTATATACTCCTCCCCCTCCCCTCACCTGTCTCCTCTATATATACTCCCCCTCCCGTCACCTGTATATACTCCTTCCCCTCACCTGTCTCCTGTATATACACCTCCCCCTCCCCTCACCTGTATATACTCCTCCCCCTCCCCTCCCCAGTATATACTCCTCCCATTTCCCTCACCTGTCCCCTATATATACACCTCCTCACCTCACCTGTCTCCGGTATATACACCTCCTCCTCCCCTTCACCTGTCCCCTATATATACACCTCCCCCCCCTATCTCCTGTATATACTACTCCCCCTCCCGCCACCTGTCTCCTGTATATACACCTCCTCCTCCCCTTCACCTGTCCCCTATATATACACCTCCCCCCCCTATCTCCTGTATATACTACTCCCCCTCCCCTCACCTGTCTCCTGTATATACACCTCCTCCTCCCCTTCACCTGTCCCCTATATATACACCTCCCCCCCCTATCTCCTGTATATACTCCTCCCGCTCCCGTCACCTGTCTCCTGTATATACACCTCCCCCCTCCTATGTCCTGTATATACACCTCCTCCTCCCCCTCACCTGTCCTCTATATATACACCTCCCCCCCCTATCTCCTGTATATACTCCTCCCGCACCCGTCACCTGTCTCCTGTATATACTCCTCCTCCTCCCCTCACCTGTATATACACCTCCTCCTCAACTCACCTGTCTCCGGTATATACTCCTCCTCCTCCCCTCACCTGTATATACTCCTCCCCTTCCCCTCACCTGTCTCCTGTATATACTCCTCCCCCTCCCCTCACCTGTCTCCTGTATATACTCCTCCTCCTCCCCTCACCTGTATATACTCCTCCCCCTCTCCTCACCTGTATATACACCTCCTCTCCCCCCCCCATCTCCTGTATATACTCCTCCCCCTCCCCTCACCTGTCTCCTGTATATACTCCTCCTCCTCCCCTCACTTGTATATACACCTCCTCCTCACCTCACCTGTCTCCGGTATATACACCTCCCCCCTCCTATCTCCTGTATATACTCCTCCTCCTCACGTCACCTGTCTCCTGTATATACACCTCCCCCCCTATCTCCTGTATATACACCTCCTCCTCCCCCTCACCTGTCTCCTGTATATACACCTCCCCCCCTTGTCTCCTGTATATACACCTCCTCCTCCCCCTCACCTGTCTCCTGTATATACACCTCCCCCCCCTATCTCCTGTATATACACCTCCTCCTCCCCCTCACCTGTCTCTTGTATATACACCTCCCCCCCCTGTCTCCTGTATATACACCTCCTCCTCCCCTCACCTGTCTCCTGTATATACACCTCCCCCTCCCGTCACCTGTCTCCTGTATATACACCTCCCCCCCCTATCTCCTGTATATACACCTCCTCCTCCCCCTCACCTGTCTCTTGTATATACACCTCCCCCCCCTGTCTCCTGTATATACACCTCCCCCTCCCGTCACCTGTATATACTCCTCCCCCTCCCCTCACCTGTCTCCTGTATATACACCTCCCCCCCCCTGTCTCCTGTATATACACCTCCCCCCCCCCTGTCTCATGTATATACTCCTCCTCCTCCCCCTCACCTGTCACCTATATATACTCCTCCCCCTCCCGTCAACTGTCTCCTCTATATACTCCTCCTCCTCCCCTCACCTGTATATACACCTCCCCCCCCCCCCCCGTCTCCTGTATATACTCCTCCTCACCTCAACTGTCTCCGGTATATACTCCTCCACCTCCCGTCACCTGTATATACACCTCCCCCCCTCACCTGTCTCCTGTATATACTCCTCCCCTCCCCTGTATATACTCCTCCCCTTCCCCTCACCTGTCTCCTGTATATACACCTCCTCCCCTCACCTGTCTCCTGTATATACACCTCCCCCCCCCCTATCTCCTGTAAATACACCTCCTCCCCCCCTATCTCCTGTATATACACCTCCTCCTCCCCTCACCTGTCTCCTGTATATACACCTCCCCCCCCTATCTCCTGTATATACACCTCCTCCTCCCCTCACCTGTCTCCTGTATATACACCTCCTCCTCCCCTCACCTGTCTCCGGTATATACACCTCCTCCTCCCCTCACCTGTCTCCGGTATATACACCTCCCCCTCCCGTCACCTGTATATACTCCTCCCCCTCCCCTCACCTGTCTCCTGTATATACACCTCCTCCTCCCCCTCACCTGTCCCCTATATATACTCCTCCCCCTCCCGTCAACTGTCTCCTGTATATACTCCTCCTCCTCCCCTCACCTGTATATACACCCCCCCCCCCCCCGTCACCTGTATATACACCTCCTCACCTCACCTGTCTCCGGTATATACACCTTCTCCTCCCCCTCAACTGTCCCCTATATATACACTTCCCCCTCCCCTCACCTGTCTCCTGTATATACTCCTCCTCCTCCACTCACCTGTCTCCTGTATATACACCTCCCCCCCCCTATCTCCTGTATATACACCTCCTCCCCCCCTATCTCCTGTATATACACCTCCTCCTCCCCTCACCTGTCTCCTGTATATACACCTCCCCCCCCTATCTCCTGTATATACACCTCCCCCCCCCCTATCTCCTGTATATACACCTCCTCCCCCCCTATCTCCTGTATATACACCTCCTCCTCCCCTCACCTGTCTCCGGTATATACACCTCCTCCTCCCCTCACCTGTCTCCGGTATATACACCTCCTCCTCCCCTCACCTGTCTCCGGTATATACACCTCCCCCCCCCTATCTCCTGTATATACTCCTCCCCCTCCCCTCACCTGTCTCCTGTATATACACCTCCTCCTCCCCCTCACCTGTCCCCTATATATACTCCTCCCCCTCCCGTCAACTGTCTCCTGTATATACTCCTCCTCCTCCCCTCACCTGTATATACACCTCCCCCCCCCCCCCCGTCTCCTGTATATACTCCTCCTCACCTCAACTGTCTCCGGTATATACACCTCCTCACCTCACCTGTCTCCGGTATATACACCTCCCCCTCCCGTCACCTGTATATACTCCTCCCCCTCCCCTCACCTGTCTCCTGTATATACACCTCCTCCCCCCTCCTATCTCCTGTATATACACCTCCTCACCTCACCTGTCCCCTATATATACACCTCCCCCCTCCTATCTCCTGTATATACACCTCCTCCTCCCCTCACCTGTCTCCTGTATATACACCTCCCCCCCCCTATCTCCTGTATATACACCTCCTCCTCCCCTCACCTGTCTCCTGTATATACACCTCCCCCTCCTATCTCCTGTATATACACCTCCCCCTCAACTGTCTCCTCTATATATACTCCTTCTCCCCTCACCTGTCTCCTGTATATACTCCTTCCCCTCACCTGTCTCCTGTATATACACCTCCCCCTCCCCTCACCTGTATATACTCCTCCTCTCCCTCACCTATCTCCTGTTATATACACCTCCCCCCCCCTCCTATCTCCTGTATATACACCTCCTCCCCCCCTATCTCCTGTATATACACCTCCTCCTCCCCTCACCTGTCTCCTGTATATACACCTCCTCCTCCCCTCACCTGTCTCCGGTATATACACCTCCCCCTCCCGTCACCTGTATATACTCCTCCCCTCACCTGTCTCCTGTATATACATCTCCCCCCCCTCCTATCTCCTGTATATACACCTCCTCCTCCCCTCACCTGTCTCCTGTATATATACTCATTCTCCCCTCACCTGTCTCCTGTATATACTCCTTCCCCTCACCTGTCTCCTGTATATACACCTCCCCCTCCCCTCACCTGTATATACTCCTCCTCCTCCTCACCTGTCTCCTCTATATATATGTCAAGTATGGGGTCAGGGGATGACCCTCATAAGAGAAACATTTAAATCTACAATGTATACTAACACGTGATTCTCATTACAATATATAATTCTTAACAAACTGCTTCAGACATATATATATATACACTAGTAGCTTGTAACTGCTTCTGCAAGGCAAAGCCTTCACATGGAAGATTAATGGTTCCTGTCCTGGACAAAGAATGGTATGCTGGTGGTTTGCAGAGGAAGATAGAGGAAGTCACGTCCAGAAGATATGTGAAGATAGAAAACGTTACTACCACAAGAGTCTAAAGGCCTAAGCTACGCAGTAGAAAATGCATAAATTAATAGAGATTTGGTGTAATCCAATTAGATCAAAGAGGAATGTAATAATGTTATATTGTAACCACCCCTATATTCTACCCTATAAATGTATGGATCAAGGAAGTAATAAAGAGGAGTGTATCTGGAACTTGGACCAAACTGGTTGTTGGTGTGATTTCCTTACGGCCGACACTTCCCTATTTTACAATTGAGACATAGACAGTCAGTTGAAGCGTGGCAGAATAATTACCCTAATTACCCCATACCTCCCTGCCACGACACTGGCGCCCGAACAATAGGCCGGCACCTGCAGGGGGGGCCTACCCCGTGGGACCGACACCCGGCTGTCTGCTAGACGATCCCGGACCGACTGAACGAGCCTGATCAACTCCACCACAACGGTAAGTCTGCTGATTTTATAAATCTGTAGCTTACCTGTTGTGTCAGGCGGTCCTGTGTGAGTCTGTGGGTAACCTGTTCGATCCCCGTGGTGACCTTAGCGACGAGGTGTTCCTCCCGCTGTGCCGTCCAGAGAACCCGTAAATGTACGTGTATCATTGTGTACGTACAGCTTGTCGTAACCAACTAACTGTCTATGGGTATCTTACTGGGGCTCTGAGACACGTGGTGGTTTAACTTGTCAGAACTGGTGTCGATATAGAGATAATTTTGAGGTTTGGCAGAGAACCTGTGACAGAATTTGAGGTTTGGCAGAGAACCTGTTACAATTTTGAGGTTTGGCAGAGAACCTGATACAATTTGGGGTTTGAAAGAGAATCTGTTAGATATTTTGGGGTTTGTGAGAGAACCTGTCCGTTTCAAGTCAATGAATTAGCCTTGGCTGTGGTGCTGGGCAAGACCAGTTCTGATTTTGAGCGGCCGTATGTTAATATTTGTCAGTTAAAGTTTAATGCAAGTGAAACTTCTACTTCCTTTTTTCCCCCTGTTTCTTTCTGAGCGCTGACACTGTGGCTGCATGTAACATAAAGAACGTATGATAGGAGTAGTAGTTTAGTAGTAGTCTAGCAGCTGCGGTTAGCTGTTCTGTTCTTTCCAGACACTTCCTCAAGTTTGACTTTCACTTCCCTATTTTCCGCTGAAGTCAAACAGACAGGAAACACTTGTTTCTGTAGCTTGTTGTACATTTATATTCCCCTCCAGGGGGCCTCCAATGACCATATCGTGAAGGATTAGTTTTTGTCAGATATTTTAAATAAGTGTTTCACTTGCTGGGTTTACGGTCGCGTGCTTGATTTGCACGAACTAGGTATTAGTGTAGAGTAGGAACACCCGTGATCTCTGAGTCCTAAAAAAACTCGCAACGCGATGGAAAGCTTGCGATCCTTGTTTGCATCGAAGCCTCCCGATAATACCTATGAAAGCCCAGTCGAGCTGGTAACCAAAAGAGAAGGAAAGAAACATGTGGCTAATATGAAAAAACTAATGGATGTCTGTCAGATGCCTAAAAAGGGGAGGCTGCAGGCTACGCTGTGGGACAAGGCCCTTAGGGAGAACAGAGGGACCTTGGAGGATAATGACTTGCTTTTGTCTGCCCAGGCATGGCATCGCACCGCATGTTCAATTGCAAAAGATAATTATGTAGAGGTGGAATATGTCAATGCAAAAGAGGAAGTGACTGCATATATGTACTATAGGGGGGGTGACACATCCCATGATGGCGACGGTGGACCACGATGCTGGGAGTGTCCACATTGCCATCAGCAGAATCCACCCTCTGCTGAATATTGCAGTAGTTGTGGGAGGGGACGCCCAAATCCAGCCCCTGAATGTAGAACCGCCCAGTCTGCCCCACCTAGTGACACTGCTGTACGTGCGGACGGCCATATTGGGACTCCCAGCTCCTCCCCATCCACCCAAGGGGAACAGCCTACTTCCGGCAGCCATATTGCTATACCCAAACCCACCCTTCCGGACAGCAGCGCTCTTAATCTATATCCCTTATTGACTGCCTCTGGAGCATACTATGTACCCACCCCAGGTGCCGCTCCCATTATGATCTTATCTCCACAGCAAGCATCGAACACCCCATTCAGTCCACAGTCTCATGAGTTTGGTGAACTACTTGCAACTGCATGTCAGCAATTCAATTTACCCACCCTTCCTATACCTAAGACCCCTATCAAACTTAAGCAGGAACCTCCATACCCGAGTGATGGAGAAGGGGGAATCTGCCCCCGGGACAGTTGAACGTGGGTCACTTAGAACTAGACAACTGCCTTCCCCAGGTTTTGGTTTCGAGGATGAACGAGTATCAGTTGACTCATATCATCCGATAACCCCACGCCACACTACCACTAGAAGGTCTGAGGGACATAATAGAGTGACGTTTAACCCAATACCTTTTACTCCGGTATTTACTACCAAGATATGGGATCTCTCGACCACCTTGGTCATAGGCGTAGGTGATGTGGTACATCAGGATACAGAGGCTTTAGTGAATCCAGCTAACGCTGCCCTTAAGCACAATGGAGGCGTGGCTAGACAGATAGTGAAGCACGGTGGTAAGGAGATACAGTTAGACTGTGATGACATCCTGGCATACCGACAGGGTGCTCACCTACCAGTGACAGCAGTAGTGGCAACTCCAGGTTACAACCTGAAATGTAGGGTCATTCTACATGCAGCAGGCCCCATATACAGAGATTATGTTCATGAAGAAGCTGCCCGCTTACTGAGACAGACAGTACACAATGTACTCCAGAATGTCAAAGTTAAAGAATTAACCTCACTCTCATTGCCACTTATCTGTGCTGGACTATTTGGGTTTCCAGAGAAGCCTTGTTGTGAGACAATATTATCTGCAATGCGAGACTTTGGCCCCATCCACACAGTACGGCTTATCAAGATCGTAGTTCAAGACTCATACATAGCTGACTTACTTGCAGAAACTTGGCAGTACATGTGTACAGATTATTCTCTCTCCACTACGCAGGAAAACTCAACCGAGATGATACCCCTATCGAGACATAATCCATTTAGTAATGACCTCCTTCCAGGTGTGGAACCGCCACCTCCTCCTCCTCCACCATTGATTTCATTTGACTCCTTACCGCTTCCACCACCACCACCACCAATTGCCAATACACCACCACCAACACCATTTTCCCCAGTTCAACATGTTTTGACTAATCAAGAGAAGCCTAAGTATGTTCCTTTCAACCCTGCTGAAACCAATAATCTACTGAGCCAGTTGCCTGATCCTGAGAAACAACCAATGCCTTTTTACCGTAGGCTCAATGAAGTGCAGAAAACCTACTCCGCTAACTGGCAGGATCTAGCTAATATTACTGGTATCAAGGCAGGAGACTCCTTTTGGCCTATTATCAGGTCAGCATTATTGGAGGATGGGACGGTAGATACCCTCAGCTATCCCTCGGGTGAAGAGTTTTGCCGAAGACTTCAGAAATGGGCCAAAGATAGACTGGCTGACTCCTCTGTCAGTGTGGCCGACACATCTCAGGAACCCACTGAGACGGTGGAAAAGTACTATGCTAGAATGTTGGCACTCTTCCAAGACCAGGGATTTGATATGAAGATAAAACACCAGCGCACCCTTTTTGTGGAATCTTTTGTCAAAGGCCTTCTTGACCCCATTAAGAGAAAATTGGTGGAAACTCGCCCTGAATATATAGAACTACCCCACAGCCAAGTCTTGCTCATTTCGAAAGCTATTGAGAAGCAACAGATTAATCATGCGCCTCAAAGACTGACTGATAATAATGTGGCTGTTTTCCAACAAACACAAAACCCTCGTGCTAACAATGCCTCAAGAGTGGATGAGATTATGTATAATCAGCCAGCTCAACTCTATCCAGGAAGTCCTTTCCCTGGCAGACACCAACAGATGCCCAACAACAACAATAGGCCCCAAAAGCCTAAACCTGCTTGCTATTTTTGTGGCAAACTAGGCCATATTAGGAAGCAATGCCGTCTCTTTTTAGGACAGAATCTTCAAACCCAGCAAGGTTACCCACCAACCCGAGGATTCTCCAATTTGAGCATGGGACCACAGAATATGACCCCGCATGACCGCCAACAAAGATATAATCGACCCTCAAGCCAGGGTCGTCAACCACAGAGATCTCAACAGCACGACCAACTTGATCAGCAATCATTTCCTCCTCCTCCTCAGGACTGGTTTTACCCTGATGCATAGGAACTTGGCAAGCCTGTGTCTACTGTTTTCACTAACCTGGCGGACAAAGACCTTTCTTATCAATCTGGCCCTGTTTTAACAGTAAAACTTCCAGTAAATGGTCATGAAATCCCTTTTCTAGTGGACACGGGTGCAGCCAGATCAGTCTTAAGAACCTCGGATATCCCACCAGGTGTCACCCTCTCTCCTGACTATATCTCATGTGTCGGAGTTGACGGACAACCTACCAAGACTCGCCTTACCTATCCAGTGCCTGTTGGACACCAGAGTATACTGTCAAGACTTCTTGTTTCTCCTTCATGCCCAACCAACTTACTGGGAGCTGACCTCTTACAGAAGATGGGAGCAACTATCCGATTTGATTCATCTGGAATGTATCTAGACCTCGAAAATACTCCTACCACTGAAGAAATATGTGCTCTACAAGCCATACACACATTCCTAGTGCTTCCTTGTCACAAAAATATCCCTCCAAGAGTGCTACCCCTAATCCCGGATGGATTATGGGCTACAGGCCCTGATGATATTGGCCTACTTCCTGTCACCCCAGTACGTATCTTCCTCAAAGAAGGTGCATTACCACCCCACCTACCTCAATACCCCTTGAAAGCTGGTCAAGAACAGGCTCTGGAAGGACAGATTTCCGCCTTCCTGAGGAACGGCGTGCTTATCCCGTGCATGTCACCTGCCAATACACCCTTATTTCCTGTCAAGAAGAGGACTGCACAAGGTGAACCTGAAAAATACCGTTTGGTTCAAGATCTCAGAGCTGTAAATGCTGCTACTGTCCTGGAAAGCCCAGTGGTTCCGAACCCCAACACTCTCCTCTCCCAAATACCTCCTTTTGCTGCTTGTTTCACAGTAATCGATCTTGCAAACGCTTTCTTCAGCGTTCCTCTGGAGGAATCTTCAAGATACCTTTTCGCATTCAGTTATCGCGGGGAACACCTGGACAAGAATGCCCCAGGGAGCACAGAACTCTCCAAACCAATTCACTCAAGCACTGCAGACATGCTTACAACCATGGATCTTGGCACACCCGGATGTGGTTCTCCTTCAGTATGTTGATGACCTGCTCTTGTGTGCCCCAAACGCCTTTGTTTGTGAAGATCATTCTATCAGCTTACTTCAGCACCTGGCCTCCATTAACTGCAAGGTGTCACAGTCAAAACTGCAGTGGTGCAGTGAAAAAGTTGTTTTCCTAGGACATTGTATCTCAAGTGGAACCAAACACCTTACGGAAGACCGCAAGAAGGCAGTGGCAGAGATCAAGCCACCCCAGACTCTAACCCAACTGCAAGCATTTCTTGGAATGATTACCTACTGCCGCCAATGGATTCCCAACGCTTCAGCTTTGATGCAACCACTTTATGACTCCTTTGCTGACATCAAGGACTCACATGGTCTTCCCATAGAGGCTATGAACTGTTTCTATGAACTTAAGAATCTTATTTTACAAACCCCTTCCTTGGGGATACCAGATTATACTCAACCATTCTTCCTTTTCATCTCTGAGAACAATGGTCATGCTTCAGGAGTATTGGCCCAGAAACATGGTGGAAGAACACGGCCGCTTGGATATTACTCTTGCAGATTGGACCCAGTGGCTAGAGCGGCTCCCACCTGCCTCAGGGCAGTTCTTGCAGCACAAGCACTTCTGGACAAAACGGCTGATCTCATCTTAGGACATCCTGTTACTATCTTGGCACCACATAATTTACAAGCCATTCTGAAATTGTCCCAACAACCTCATTTGTCTATGCAGCGCAGGACACGCCTGCAAAGTTCTCTCCTCTTGCCTGAAAACGTCACACTGCAAAGATGTACAATTCTGAACCCTGCAACTCTGCTTCCTCTCTCAAGGGGGGAATGTGATCCTATTGAAGGCAATAGTGCTGCATCTCACAGGGATGAAGACTACCCTACAGAGGAAGATTACTATCCAGAACATGATTGTGTCCAGCAGATGGAAGATGAGACTTCACGTCTATCAAATGTTTCTACTTCACCACTGGACAATCCTGACTATATTCTCTTCACGGATGGCTCAAGGTACGCGGATGAAAGAGGACAGTTCCATACAGGATTTGCTGTGGTCACCTTATCAGAAACTGTGATGGCAAACTCCCTTCCTTCCCACATGTCGGCCCAGGAAGCTGAACTTAGGGCCCTGACCGAAGCCTGCAAGCTAGTGGAAGGGAAGACTGCCAATATCTACACAGACTCAGCCTACGCGCATGGAATAGCGCATGACTTTGGCCTGAAAATGGGCCTTGCGAGGTTTCCAGACAGCTAGTGGAACGCCCATCAAGAACCACAGAGCCGTGAAGACTTTGATGGAAGCTCTCCATCTACCGGCTCAAGTAGCCATCCTGAAGGTTAAAGCCCATGGAAGAACAGAGACAGAAGAAGCCAAGGGCAACTACAGAGCAGATCTAGCAGCAAAGGCCGCAGCACTTCTCCCAGAAGTTCGAGAGGAAGCAGAAGTTGCTATACACGTGCTAACAAGGGCAGGGAGGAAAAAAGAACATGAAGCTGGAGAAGAAGAAGATATACCCAATCCAGGAATTACCCTGTTGAAGCAATTCCAGTCCCAGATAGGTCCAGAAGAAAAGAAGGAGTGGGAAAAACAAGGAGCTAAGATGCAAGAAGATGGATTCTGGAGAAAGGACAAGAGACTCTGCCTACCAAGAGCATTGTTCCCAGCAGTGGTGCAGTGGGCCCATGGAGTCACCCACAGAGGGAAGAACCAGATGATTTCCACCATCACTAAGTTTTACCTGGCACCTGGAATCTCTATCACAGCAGCTACCTACGCTAAGAGTTGTGACATCTGCAAGACTTGCAATCCAGGGGGGACAGTGCATACTCCCAAGAAACACTTGGCTAAACCGCTATATCCTTTCCAGAGGATCCAGATTGACCACATGGAACTACCAAAGAGTGGAAGATACAAGTATGTCCTAGTGGTGGTGGACATGTTCTCAGGATGGACGGAGGCCTACCCAGTTGTTAACATGACAGCCAAACTTACTGTGAAAAGACTTTTGACCGACCTAGTCTGTAGGTTTGGAGTTCCAGAAGTTATTGAAAGCGACCAAGGCCCAGCCTTTATTGCAGATGTGACTAGGGAGATCTGGAAGATGGTAGGGGCAGACTTAGGCTTACATACCCCCTATCACCCTCAAAGTAGTGGGAAGGTAGAAAGAATGAATGCCACACTGAAAAATAAAATTCTGAAAGCAAGCAGAGAGTTATCCCTCCCATGGCCTGAGATCCTACCTATTGCCCTCTACTCTGTCAGGAACACCCCTAGGCAGCCCACCGGTCTAACCCCGTATGAAATTCTATTTGGGGGTCCTGCTAGGCTTGGGGCATATTACCCACAACAGTTGAAGGCGGGGAATGATAATCTTGTGAAGTATGTTGTAAACCTGTGCAATGAATTGAAAGTAACACATGCTGCAGTTTTCTCCTCTATTCCAGATCCAGAATCTGACCAGAGCACTCACTCCCTCCAACCAGGTGACTTTGTGGTTGTGAAAAAGCACGTCAGAGACGCTCTGGAACCTAGATTTGAAGGCCCATACCAAGTGCTTTTGGTGTCTCCAACTTCTGTGAAACTTGAAGGGAAAACCACCTGGATACACGCCTCTCACTGCAAGAAGGTGTCACCCACCAGTCCATCACCATGAAAGACGTCTTTATCCTTTTTATAATGTGTTCTGCCTGGGTGGGTTGGGGGACAACAGAGGTAGCCATTACACAAGATGAGGAGTTCATTACTCTCTGGTATAATTCATCCAACACCCATATAGCAACTTTTAAGGTCAATTTTAATCTACCCAGGGGAATGACATGCGATGAGGGGACTGTGTGGTATATGTGTGTTACTGATGATAACTATTGGGGTCCACATTGCGACTCCTGGGGGGCAGTGGGATGGAACACTGGAGACACTGATTGGGGATATAGACCAGAGGCTATACTACAGAGGAAAGACAAGAATGGGAAACCCTTACTCGATAGACTGACCTTACTCAAACCACTGTGTGTTAAGAAGAAGAAGGTGAAACTAGTTATAACCGTAGAAAACCCCAGTGCTAATGATGCAGGAACATATGTTATAGGTGGATATGGGGGAATGGCATCTGGTTATAAGGCAGGGATCAAGCTGAAGGACATGTTTGATTCTCCAGAGTGGAGAACAGAGGAGAAACAAGCAACAGATATAATACATTTGGCCAAATCCCACATGCAAATGTATAATGAGATGGTAGCTATCTCAGACCCCACGGTAGAAGATGTATATGCAGTTGAGACGGGATACAGTGATACCAACTATTGGTTAGAATGGATGAAATACACTGCAGCACAATACAACCAATCAAACTGTTATGTATGCTCTAGTGCCCGCCCACACCTTGGGTCAGTTCCCCTACACCTAGACCCAGCTTCAGAACGGTGTTTCCTCAGCCTGTTCACCAACAGTACTACTAACAACCCGATTTGTGAGACTTGGAAAGTAAAATATCCCATAATCACACAAGCACCCACCCGAAGTCAGGGAATCACAATATACCCTGGTAACTACACATGCTTCGTGAGCGAAGGGGAGGGTAGAAACCTGGGTAAGTTTGAACCAGGCTATTGTGGAAGTTACAGTAACGCAACCAGAGACCAACTCTTGAACCAGGTCCAATCAGTAGCTGATGTGTTCTGGATTTGTGGGGATATGAAAATAAGGCCAAAACTTGAAGGTAATTGGACAGGGGAATGTGCACTAGCCAAGGCCCTAATGCCACTTCATGTAATACCCCTTGAAGATGGTAAGATGGAAGAGGTTCCCTCTCATTTTAGAATTGCAAGGTCCCTTGACTCTTCCATCAGACACAAGAGAACTATTGATCTGACCCCAAAGGGAAGCTTTGACCCACACGTATACATAGATGCCATAGGAGTCCCAAGGGGGGTGCCAGATGAGTTCAAAGCTAGGGACCAGGTGAAAGCAGGATTTGAATCAATCTTTCCTCAGATAACCATAAACAAGAATGTGGATTGGATAAACTATATTTATTACAATCAACAGAGATTTGTCAATTACACTCGGGATGCCCTACATGGATTGGTAGACCAACTAGGCCCCACATCTATTATGACTTTCCAGAACAGAATGGCCCTAGATATGGTATTGGCAGAGAATGGTGGAGTATGTAAAATGATCAAGGATGTTTGTTGCACCTATATACCTGACAATACTGGTCCAAACGGTAAGGTAACCCTAGCCATTAAAAAACTAGACAACATATCTGAAGAGCTAAAGAGGAATGCTGGTATAACAGACCCATGGGACCAGTACTTCTCTTGGATGAACGGATGGCAGAAGTGGCTAGCACAGGTGGGCACGGTGCTAGGAGTAGTTTTACTGGCCTCATTAATCATGGTTCTCCCAATGAGAGTTATTACTGAGCAACCCAGGGCCTGACAGGTTCCCTTTGAATCACTTATATGATAAAGAATAACCTAGACTTACAAATTAATTAGGGATAGATAAGGGAAGGGTAGACTCTCATGGTGACTAAGTCCCAGTGGAAGGAGGTGGTGTTTGTTAGGAACACAAACTCCAGTAGCTGGGTGAAATACCCCTACTCCCCATCCCTCACCATGAGACAGCTACAAAGGCTCAAGACTACTAGTTTTTAGGGAAAACAAGGGAAAGGTTATTCTAATGGGTGATTAAGTGATTTCAATGTTTCTAGGGGGGACTGTCAAGTATGGGGTCAGGGGATGACCCTCATAAGAGAAACATTTAAATCTACAATGTATACTAACACGTGATTCTCATTACAATATATAATTCTTAACAAACTGCTTCAGACATATATATATATACACTAGTAGCTTGTAACTGCTTCTGCAAGGCAAAGCCTTCACATGGAAGATTAATGGTTCCTGTCCTGGACAAAGAATGGTATGCTGGTGGTTTGCAGAGGAAGACAGAGGAAGTCACGTCCAGAAGATATGTGAAGATAGAAAACGTTACTACCACAAGAGTCTAAAGGCCTAAGCTACGCAGTAGAAAATGCATAAATTAATAGAGATTTGGTGTAATCCAATTAGATCAAAGAGGAATGTAATAATGTTATATTGTAACCACCCCTATATTCTACCCTATAAATGTATGGATCAAGGAAGTAATAAAGAGGAGTGTATCTGGAACTTGGACCAAACTGGTTGTTGGTGTGATTTCCTTACGGCCGACACTTCCCTATTTTACAATTGAGACATAGACAGTCAGTTGAAGCGTGGCAGAATAATTACCCTAATTACCCCATACCTCCCTGCCACGACATATACTCCTCCTCCCCTCACCTGTCTCCTGTATATACACCCCCTCCTATCTCCTGTATATACACCTCCCCCCCATCTCCTGTATATACACCTCCCCCTCCTATCTCCTGTATATACACCTCCTCCTCTCCCTCCTGTCTCCTGTATATACACCTCCCCCCCTATCTCCTGTATATACACCTCCTCCTCTCCCTCACCTGTCTCCTGTATATACACCTCCCCCTCCCGTCACCTGTCTCCTGTATATACTCCTCCCCCTCCCGTCACCTGTCTCCTGTATATACACCTCCCCCTCCCCTCACCTGTCTCCCGTATATACACCTCCCCCTCCCCTCACCTGTCTCCTGTATATACACCTCCCCCTCCCCTCACCTGTCTCCTGTATATACACCTCCTCCTCCCCTCACCTGTCTCCTGTATATACACCTCCTCACCTGTCTCCTCTATATATACACCTCCCCCCCTCACCTGTCTCCTGTATATACACCTCCCCCCCTCACCTGTCTTCTGTATATACACCTCCTCCTCACCTCACCTGTCTCCTGTATATACACCTCCTCCCCCTCACCTGTCTTCTGTATATACACCTCCTCCCGTCACCTGTCTCCTGTATATACACCTCCCCCCCCCCTCCTATCTCCTGTATATACACCTCCTCCTCACCTCACCTGTCTCCTGTATATACACCTCCTCCTCCCCTCACCTGTCTCCGGTATATACTCCTCCTCCTCCCCTCCCCTGTATATACACCTCCCCCCCTCACCTGTCTCCTGTATATACTCCTCCCCTCCCCTGTATATACTCCTCCCCTTCCCATCACCTGTCTCCTGTATATACTCCTCCCCCTCCCCTCACCTGTCTCCGGTATATACTCCTCCCCCTCCACTCACCTGTCTCCGGTATATACTCCTCCTCCTTCTCCCCTCACCTGTATATACACCTCCTCCCCCTCCCCTCACCTATCTCCTGTATATACTCCTCCCCCTCCCCTCACCTGTATATACTCCTCCTCCTCCCCTCACCTGTATATACTCCTCCTCCTCCCCTCACCTGTATATACACCTCCTCCTCCCCTCACCTGTATATACACCTCCTCCTCCCCTCACCTGTATATACACCTCCTCCTCCCCTCACCTGTATATACACCTCCTCCTCCCCTCACCTATCTCCTGTATATACACCTCCTCCTCACCTCACCTGTATATACTCCTCCTCCTCCCCTCACCTGTATATACACCTCCTCCTCCCCTCACCTGTCTCCTGTATATACACCTCCTCCTCACCTCACCTGTCTCCTGTATATACACCTCCCCCCATCTCCTGTATATACACCTCCTCCCCCTCACCTATCTCCTGTATATACACCTCCTCCTCACCTATCTCCTGTATATACACCTCCTCCTCACCCCACTATCTCCTGTATATACACCTCCTCCCCCTCACCTGTCTCCTGTATATACACCTCCCCCTCCCCCCCCCCCCCCATCTCCTGTATATACACCTCCCCCTCCCGTCACCTGTCCCCTATATATACACCTCCCCCTCCCGTCACCTGTCTCCTGTATATACTCCTCCCGTCACCTGTCTCCTGTATATACACCTCCCCCTCCCCCCCATCTCCTGTATATACACCTCCCCCTCCCGTCACCTGTCCCCTATATATACACCTCCCCCTCCCGTCACCTGTCTCCTGTATATACTCCTCCCGTCACCTGTCTCCTGTATATACACCTCCTCCCCCCCTATCTCCTGTATATACACCTCCTTCTCCCCTCACCTGTCTCCTGTATATACACCTCCCCCCCTCCTATCTCCTGTATATACACCTCCCCCCCTCCTATCTCCTGTATATACACCTCCCCTCACCTGTATATACTCCTCCTCCTCCCCTCACCTGTATATACACCTCCTCCCCCCTCACCTGTATATACACCTCCTCCTCCCCTCACCTGTATATACACCTCCCCCTCCCCTCACCTGTATATACACCTCCCCCTCCCCTCACCTGTATATACACCTCCCCCTCCCCTCACCTGTATATACACCTCCCCCTCCTATCTCCTGTATATACTCCTCCCCCTCCCCTCACCTATCTCCTGTATATACTCCTCCCCCTCCCCTCACCTGTATATACTCCTCCTCCTCCCCTCACCTGTATATACTCCTCCTCCTACCCTCACCTGTATATACTCCTCCTCCTCCCCTCACCTGTATATACACCTCCTCCTCCCCTCACCTGTCTCCTGTATATACACTTCCTCCTCCCCTCACCTGTCTCCGGTATATACTCCTCCCCTCACCTGTATATACACCTCCTCCTCCCCTCACCTATCTCCTGTATATACACCTCCTCCTCACCTCACCTGTATATACTCCTCCTCCTCCCCTCACCTGTATATACTCCTCCCCCTCCCCTCACCTGTCTCCTGTATATACACCTCCTCCTCACCTCACCTGTCTCCTGTATATACACCTCCCCCTCCCGTCACCTGTCTCCTGTATATACACCTCCCCCCCTCACCTGTCTTCTGTATATACACCTCCTCCTCCCCTCACCTGTCTCCTGTATATACACTTCCTCCTCCCCTCACCTGTCTCCTGTATATACACCTCCTCCTCCCCTCACCTGTCTCCGGTATATACTCCTCCCCTCACCTGTATATACACCTCCTCCTCCCCTCACCTATCTCCTGTATATACACCTCCTCCTCGCCTCACCTGTATATACTCCTCCTCCTCCCCTGTATATACTCCTCCCCCTCCCCTCACCTGTCTCCTGTATATACACCTCCTCCTCACCTCACCTGTCTCCTGTATATACACCTCCTCCTCACCTCACCTGTCTCCTGTATATACACCTCCTCTTCACCTCACCTATCTCCTGTATATACATCTCCTCCCCCTTACCTGTCTCCTGTATATACACCTCCTCCTCCCCTCACCTGTCTCCTGTATATACACATCCTCCTCCCCTCACCTGTATATACTCCTCCCCCCCCCTATCTCCTGTATATACACCTCCTCCTCACCTCACCTATCTCCTGTATATACATCTCCTCCCCCTTACCTGTCTCCTGTATATACACCTCCTCCTCCCCTCACCTGTCTCCTGTATATACACATCCTCCTCCCCTCACCTGTATATACTCCTCCCCCCCCCACTATCTCCTGTATATACACCTCCTCCTCCCCCCCCCTATCTCCTGTATATACACCTCCTCCTCACCTCACCTATCTCCTGTATATACATCTCCTCCCCCTTACCTGTCTCCTGTATATACACCTCCTCCTCCCCTCACCTGTCTCCTGTATATACACATCCTCCTCCCCTCACCTGTATATACTCCTCCCCTCACCTATCTCCTGTATATACTCCTCCCCCTCCCCTCACCTGTCTCCTGTATATACACCTCCTCCTCCCCTCACCTGTATATACACCTCCTCCCCCCCCACTATCTCCTGTATATACTCCTCCCCCTCCCCTCACCTGTCTCCTGTATATACTCCTCCCCTCACCTGTATATACACCTCCTCCTCCCCTCACCTGTCTCCTGTATATACTCCTCCCCTCACCTGTATATACACCTCCCCCCCCCCCTCACCTGTATATACTCCCCCCCCCCCCCTCACCTGTCTCCGGTCCCCGGTATTACCTGTACAGGTGGACGGTCACCTCTTCCTGCTCATCGTTCTCCGCTTCTTGCAGCCGCTGGTACCGTACCTCCTGCCGCACAGCGCCCATCCCCGCTGCTCTTCCGGTAACTACGGCACCTGCTGAACCGGGTAACACCTAACCACGCCCGTCAGCTCAGGACACGCCCCCAGCAGTGATAGTGATCTCCCTGACAACGGCCGCGGTAACCTCGTCTACAGGAGACCGGAGAGCAGGGCCGTATCTAGTGGGGGCAATCCCCTCCCCCCGCCCGGCCGCCCCATCACCTGCACCGGCACCCCGCCTGGACTTCTGCTCTCCCGCTTGGCGGTGATGACGTCACATGTCCGCCGCCGCCGCCGAGGAGAGAAGTCCCGGCGCCGCGGGGCTGCAGTGGTGAGCTTCCGGGCCGGTGTGTGTCAGGCTGCCAGACGGGGAGGGGGAGGGCTATACTATGGGGGAAGGGCTATACTATGGGGGGGGCTACATGGGGGAGGGCTATACTATGGGGGGCTACATGGGGGAGGGCTATACTATGGGGGGCTACATGGGGGAGGGCTATACTATGGGGGGCTACATGGGGGAGGGCTATACTATGGGGGGCTACATGGGGGAGGGCTATACTATGGGGGGCTACATGGGAGAAGGGTTATACTATGGGGGGCTACATGGGGGAAGGGCTATACTATGGGGGGCTACATGGGAGAAGGGCTATACTATGGGGGGCTACATGGGGGAAGGGCTATACTATGGGGGGCTACATGGGGGAGGGCTATACTATGGGGGGCTACATGGGAGAAGGGCTATACTATGGGGGGCTACATGGGGGAAGGGCTATACTATGGGGGGCTACATGGGGGAAGGGTTATACTATGGGGGGCTACATGGGAGAAGGGCTATACTATGGGGGGCTACATGGGGGAAGGGTTATACTATGGGGGGCTACATGGGGGAAGGGCTATACTATGGGGGGGCTACATGGGGGAAGGGTTATACTATGGGGGGCTACATGGGGGAAGGGCTATACTATGGGGGGCTACATGGGGGAAGGGCTATACTATGGGGGGGCTACATGGGGGAGGGCTATACTATGGGGGGCTACATGGGGGAGGGCTATACTATGGGGGGCTACATGGGAGAAGGGCTATACTATGGGGGGCTACATGGGGGAAGGGCTATACTATGGGGGGCTACATGGGGGAAGGGTTATACTATGGGGGGCTACATGGGGGAAGGGCTATACTATGGGGGGCTACATGGGGGAAGGGTTATACTATGGGGGGCTACATGGGGAAGGGCTATACTATGGGGGGGCTACATGGGGGAAGGGCTATACTATGGGGGGCTACATGGGGGGAGGGCTATACTATGGGGGGCTACATGGGGGAAGGGTTATACTATGGGGGGCTACATGGGGGAAGGGCTATACTATGGGGGGCTACATGGGGGAGGGCTATACTATGGGGGGCTACATGGGAGAAGGGCTATACTATGGGGTCTACATGGGGAGGGCTATACTATGGGGGGCTACATGGGGGAAGGGCTATACTATGGGGGGCTACATGGGGAAGGGCTATACTATGGGGGGCTACATGGGGGAAGGGCTATACTATGGGGGGGCTACATGGGGGAAGGGTTATACTATGGGGGGCTACATGGGGGAAGGGCTATACTATGGGGGGTTACATGGGGGGAGGGCTATACTATGGGGGGCTACATGGGGGAAGGGCTATACTATGGGGGGCTACATGGGGGAAGGGCTATACTATGGGGGGCTACATGGGGGAAGGGCTATACTATGGGGGGCTACATGGGGGAAGGGTTATACTATGGGGGGCTACATGGGGGAAGGGCTATACTATGGGGGGCTACATGGGGGAAGGGTTATACTATGGGGGGCTACATGGGGGAAGGGCTATACTATGGGGGGGCTACATGGGGGAAGGGCTATACTATGGGGGGCTACATGGGGGGAGGGCTATACTATGGGGGGCTACATGGGGGAAGGGTTATACTATGGGGGCTACATGGGGGAAGGGCTATACTATGGGGGGCTACATGGGGGAAGGGCTATACTATGGGGGGGCTACATGGGGGAGGGCTATACTATGGGGGGCTACATGGGGGAGGGCTATACTATGGGGGGCTACATGGGGGAAGGGTTATACTATGGGGGGCTACATGGGGGAAGGGCTATACTATGGGGGGCTACATGGGGGAGGGCTATACTATGGGGGGCTACATGGGGGAGGGCTATACTATGGGGGGCTACATGGGAGAAGGGCTATACTATGGGGGGGCTACATGGGGGAAGGGCTATACTATGGGGGGCTACATGGGGGAAGGGTTATACTATGGGGGGCTACATGGGGGAAGGGCTATACTATGGGGGGCTACATGGGGGAGGGCTATACTATGGGGGGCTACATGGGGGAGGGCTATACTATGGGGGGCTACATGGGGGAGGGCTATACTATGGGGGGCTACATGGGGGAGGGCTATACTATGGGGGGCTACATGGGAGAAGGGCTATACTATGGGGGGGCTACATGGGGGAGGGCTATACTATGGGGTCTACATGGGGGAGGGCTATACTATGGGGGGGCTACATGGGGGGAGGGCTATACTATGGGGGGCTACATGGGAGAAGGGCTATACTATGGGGGGCTACATGGGAGAAGGGCTATACTATGGGGGGGCTACATGGGGAGGGCTATACTATGGGGGGCTACATGGGAGAAGGGCTATACTATGGGGGGGCTACATGGGAGAAGGGCTATACTATGGGGGGCTACATGGGAGAAGGGTTATACTGTAGGGGGGCTACATGGGGGAAGGGCTATACTGTGGGGGGGCTACATGGGGGAAGGGCTATACTATGGGGGGCTACATGGGGGAAGGGTTATACTATGGGGGGGCTACATGGGGGAAGGGCTATACTATGGGGGGGCTACATGGGGTAAGGGCTATACTATGGGGGGCTACATGGGGAGGGCTATACTATGGGGGGGGCTACATGGGGGAGGGCTATACTATGGGGGGCTACATGGGAGAAGGGTTATACTATGGGGGGGCTACATGGGGGAAGGGCTATACTATGAGGGGGCTACATGGGGGAAGGGTTATACTATGGGGGGGCTACATTGGGGAGGGCTATACTATGGGGGGGCTACATGGGGGAGGGCTATACTATGGGGGGGCTACATGGGGGAAGGGCTATACTATGGGGGGGCTACATGGGAGAAGGGTTATACTGTGGGGGGCTACATGGGGGAAGGTCTATACTATGGGGGGGGGCTACATGGGAGAAGGGTTATACTGTAGGGGGGCTACATGGGGGAAGGGCTATACTGTGGGGGGGCTACATGGGGGACGGGCTGTACTATGGGGGGGCTACACGGGGAGGGCTATATTATGGGGGGGCTCACAGGGGATATCTATACTATGGGGTCTACACGGGGGCGGCCTATACTATGGGGGGAGCACAGGGGGATTATTAATATGGGAGTGGAGCACGGGGGATTATTACTATGGGGGGAGGAGGAGGATTATTACTATGGAGGGAGAACAGGGGGGATTATTACTATGGGGGGAGCACAGGGGGCATTATTACTATGAGGGGAGCACAGGGGGATTATTAATATGGGGGGAGCACGGGGGATTATTACTATGGGGGGAGGAGGAGGATTATTACTATGGGGGGAGAACAGGGGGATTATTACTATGGGGGAGCACAGGGGGGATTATTACTATGGGGGAGCACAGGGGGGATTATTACTATGGGGGGAGCACAGGGGGATTATTACTATGGGGGGAGCACAGGGGGATTATTACTATGGGGACAGAGCACAGGGGGATTATTACTATGGGGACAGGGGAGACAGAGGGGGATTATCACTATGGGGATAAAGCACGGGGATTATTACTATGGGGACAGAGCACAGGGGGATTATTACTATGGGGGGAGCACAGGGGAATTATTACTATGGGGACAGAGCACAGGGGGATTATTACTATGGGCGGAGCACAGGGGGATTATTACTATGGGGACAGAGCACAGGGGGGATTATTACTATGGGGGGAGCACAGTGGGATTATTACTATGGGGACAGAGCACAGGGGGATTATTACTATGGGGGGAGCACGGGGGAATTATTACTATGGGGACAGAGCACAGGGGGGATTATTACTATGGGGGGAGCATAGGGGGGATTATTACTATGGGGACAGAGCACAGAGGGATTATTACTATGGGGGGAGCACAGGGGGATTATTACTATGGGGACAGAGCACAGGGGGATTATTACTATGGGGACAGAGCACAGGGGGATTATTACTATGGGGACAGAGCACAGGGGGGATTATTACTATGGGGGGAGCACAGGGGGATTATTACTATGGGGGGAGCACAGGGGGATTATTACTATGGGGACAGAGCACAGGGGGATTATTACTATGGGGGAGCACAGGGGGATTATTACTATGGGGACAGAGCACAGGGGGATTATTACTATGGGGGGAAGCACAGGGGAATTATTACTATGGGGGGAAGCACAGGGGGATTATTACTATGGGGGGAGCACAGGAGGATTATTACTATATGGGGGCACAGCAGGGGATCCTATACACGGGGCAACCCACATACCTACTGACTTCACTGCACATGACACAAAAAAGTGGAAGTTGTACTAAAAGTGCGGAGCCTAAAATGTTTGTCTGGCAGGTTCAGAAGAGATGACTTGTAGCTGGAAGAAATCATCATGACGGTCTAGGCCAGATGGAGAGGAAAAGGAAAGTGATGCCTTGTGAGTCACTGAATTACTTTTTTTTTTTTGGGGGGGGGGGGGGGGGG
>NC_091456.1:201754412-201777837 GCF_027789765.1 Dendropsophus ebraccatus | reverse complement strand
GCTGAGGTGTCCCAGGCTGAGGTGTGGGCTTCAGGACCCCCTTAGGAGAGGCGTCCCAGGCTGAGGTGTCCCAGGCTGAGGTGTGGGCTTCAGGACCCCCTTAGGAGAGGCGTCCCAGGCTGAGGTGTGGGCTTCAGGACCCCCTTAGGAGAGGCGTCCCAGGCTGAGGTGTGGGCTTCAGGACCCCCTTAGGAGAGGCTTCCCAGGCTGAGGTGTCCCAGGCTGAGGTGTGGGCTTCAGGACCCCCTTAGGAGAGGCGTCCCAGGCTGAGGTGTGGGCTTCAGGACCCCCTTAGGAGAGGCGTCCCAGGCTGAGATGTGGGCTTCAGGACCCCCTTAGGAGAGGCGTCCCAGGCTGAGGTGTGGGCTTCAGGACCCCCTTAGGAGAGGCGTCCCAGGCTGAGATGTGGGCTTCAGGACCCCCTTAGGAGAGGCGTCCCAGGCTGAGATGTGGGCTTCAGGACCCCCTTAGGAGAGGCGTCCCAGGCTGAGGTGTCCCAGGCTGAGGTGTGGGCTTCAGGACCCCCTTAGGAGAGGCGTCCCAGGCTGAGGTGTGGGCTTCAGGACCCCCTTAGGAGAGGCGTCCCAGGCTGAGGTGTGGGCTTCAGGACCCCTTAGGAGAGGCGTCCCAGGCTGAGGTGTGGGCTTCAGGACCCCCTTAGGAGAGGCGTCCCAGGCTGAGGTGTGGGCTTCAGGACCCCCTTAGGGAGAGGCGTCCCAGGCTGAGGTGTGGGCTTCAGGACCCCCTTAGGAGAGGCTTCCCAGGCTGAGGTGTGGGCTTCAGGACCCCCTTAGGAGAGGCGTCCCAGGCTGAGGTGTGGGCTTCAGGACCCCCTTAGGAGAGGCGTCCCAGGCTGAGATGTGGGCTTCAGGACCCCTTAGGAGAGGCGTCCCAGGCTGAGGTGTGGGCTTCAGGACCCCCTTAGGAGAGGCGTCCCAGGCTGAGATGTGGGCTTCAGGACCCCTTAGGAGAGGCGTACCCAGGCTGAGATGTGGGCTTCAGGACCCCCTTAGGAGAGGCGTCCCAGGCTGAGGTGTCCCAGGCTGAGGTGTGGGCTTCAGGACCCCCTTAGGAGAGGCGTCCCAGGCTGAGGGTGTGGGCTTCAGGACCCCTTAGGAGAGGCGTCCCAGGCTGAGGTGTGGGCTTCAGGACCCCCTTAGGAGAGGCGTCCCAGGCTGAGGTGTCCCAGGCTGAGATGTGGGCTTCAGGACCCCTTAGGAGAGGCGTCCCAGGCTGAGGTGTCCCAGGCTGAGGTGTGGGCCTTCAGGACCCCCTTAGGAGAGGCGTCCCCAGGCTGAGGTGTGGGCTTCAGGACCCCCTTAGGAGAGGCGTCCCAGGCTGAGATGTGGGGCTTCAGGACCCCCTTAGGAGAGGCGTCCCAGGCTGAGGTGTTCCAGGCTGAGGTGTGGGCTTCAGGACCCCCTTAGGAGAGGCGTCCCAGGCTGAGGTGTCCCAGGCTGAGGTGTGGGCGAGGTGTCCCAGGCTGAGGTGTGGGCTTCAGGACCCCCTTAGGAGAGGCGTCCCAGGCTGAGGTGTCCCAGGCTGAGGTGTGGGCTTCAGGACCCCCTTAGGAGAGGCGTCCCAGGCTGAGATGTGGGCTTCAGGACCCCCTTAGGAGAGGCGTCCCAGGCTGAGGTGTGGGCTTCAGGACCCCCTTAAGAGAGGCGTCCCAGGCTGAGGTGTCCCAGGCTGAGATGTGGGCTTCAGGACCCCCTTAGGAGAGGCGTCCCAGGCTGAGGTGTCCCAGGCTGAGATGTGGGCTTCAGGACCCCCTTAGGAGAGGCGTCCCAGGCTGAGGTGTCCCAGGCTGAGATGTGGGCTTCAGGACCCCCTTAGGAGAGGCGTCTCAGGCTGAGGTGTCCCAGGCTGAGATGTGGGCTTCAGGACCCCCTTAGGAGAGGCGCCCCAGGCCGAGGTGTGGGCTTCAGGACCCCCTTAGGAGGGGCGTCCCAGGCTGAGGTGTGGGCTTCAGGACCCCCTTAGGAGAGGCTTCCCAGGCTGAGGTGTGGGCTTCAGGACCCCCTTAGGAGAGGCGCCCCAGGCTGAGGTGTGGGCTTCAGGACCCCCTTAGGAGGGGCGTCCCAGGCTGAGGTGTCCCAGGCTGAGATGTGGGCTTCAGGACCCCCTTAGGAAGGGCATCCCAGGCTGAGATGTGGGCTTCAGGACCCCCTTAGGAGAGGCGTCCCAGGCTGAGATGTGGGCTTCAGGACCCCCTTAGGAGAGGCGTCCCAGGCTGAGATGTGGGCTTCAGGACCCCCTTAGGAGAGGCGTCCCAGGCTGAGATGTGGGCTTCAGGACCCCCTTAGGAGAGGCGTCCCAGGCTGAGATGTGGGCTTCAGGACCCCCTTAGGAGGGGTGTCCCAGGCTGAAATGTGGGCTTCAGGACCCCCTTAGGAGAGGCGTCCCAGGCTGAGATGTGGGCTTCAGGACCCCCTTAGGAGGGGCGTCCCAGGCTGAGATGTGGGCTTCAGGACCCCCTTAGGAGAGGCGTCCCAGGCTGAGATGTGGGCTTCAGGACCCCCTTAGGAGAGGCGTCCCAGGCTGAGATGTGGGCTTCAGGACCCTCTTAGGAGGGGTGTCCCAGGCTGAGATGTGGGCTTCAGGACCCCCTTAGGAGAGGCGTCCCAGGCTGAGATGTGGGCTTCAGGACCCCCTTAGGAGAGGCGTCCCAGGCTGAGGTGTGGGCTTCAGGACCCCCTTAGGAGAGGCGTCCCAGGCTGAGATGTGGGCTTCAGGACCCTCTTAGGAGGGGCGTCCCAGGCTGAGATGTGGGCTTCAGGACCCCCTTAGGAGAGGCGTCCCAGGCTGACATGTGGGCTTCAGGACCCCCTTAGGAGAGGCGTCCCAGGCTGAGGTGTGGGCTTCAGGACCCCCTTAGGAGAGGCGTCCCAGGCTGAGGTGTGGGCTTCAGGACCCCCTTAGGAGGGGCGTCCCAGGCTGAGATGTGGGCTTCAGGACCCCCTTAGGAGAGGCGCCCCAGGCTGAGGTGTGGGCTTCAGGACCCCCTTAGGAGAGGCGTCCCAGGCTGAGGTGTGGGCTTCAGGACCCCCTTAGGAGAGGCGTCCCAGGCTGAGGTGTGGGCTTCAGGACCCCCTTAGGAGAGGCGTCTCAGGCTGAGGTGTCCCAGGCTGAGATGTGGGCTTCAGGACCCCCTTAGGAGAGGCGCCCCAGGCTGAGGTGTGGGCTTCAGGACCCCCTTAGGAGGGGTGTCCCAGGCTGAGGTGTGGGCTTCAGGACCCCCTTAGGAGAGGCGTCCCAGGCTGAGATGTGGGCTTCAGGACCCCCTTAGGAGAGGCGTCCCAGGCTGAGGTGTGGGCTTCAGAACCCCCTTAGGAGAGGCTTCCCAGGCTGAGGTGTGGGCTTCAGGACCCCCTTAGGAGAGGCGTCCCAGGCTGAGGTGTGGGCTTCAGGACCCCCTTAGGAGAGGCGCCCCAGGCTAAAGTGTGGGCTTCAGGACCCCCTTAGGAGAGGCTTCCCAGGCTGAGGTGTGGGCTTCAGGACCCCCTTAGGAGGGGCGTCCCAGGCTGAGGTGTGGGCTTCAGGACCCCCTTAGGAGAGGCTTCCCAGGCTGAGGTGTGGGCTTCAGGACCCCCTTAGGAGAGGCGTCCCAGGCTGAGGTGTGGGCTTCAGGACCCCCTTAGGAGAGGCGCCCCAGGCTAAGGTGTGGGCTTCAGGACCCCCTTAGGAGAGGCTTCCCAGGCTGAGGTGTGGGCTTCAGGACCCCCTTAGGAGGGGCGTCCCAGGCTGAGGTGTGGGCTTCAGGACCCCCTTAGGAGAGGCGTCCCAGGCTGAGGTGTGGGCTTCAGGACCCCCTTAGGAGGGGCGTCCCAGGCTGAGGTGTGGGCTTCAGGACCCCCTTAGGAGAGGCGTCCCAGGCTGAGGTGTGGGCTTCAGGACCCCCTTAGGAGGGGTGTCCCAGGCTGAGATGTGGGCTTCAGGACCCCCTTAGGAGGGGCGTCCCAGGCTGAGGTGTCCCAGGCTGAGATGTGGGCTTCAGGACCCCCTTAGGAAGGGCATCCCAGGCTGAGATGTGGGCTTCAGGACCCCCTTAGGAGAGGCGTCCCAGGCTGAGATGTGGGCTTCAGGACCCCCTTAGGAGAGGCGTCCCAGGCTGAGATGTGGGCTTCAGGACCCCCTTAGGAGAGGCGTCCCAGGCTGAGATGTGGGCTTCAGGACCCCCTTAGGAGAGGCGTCCCAGGCTGAGATGTGGGCTTCAGGACCCCCTTAGGAGGGGTGTCCCAGGCTGAAATGTGGGCTTCAGGACCCCCTTAGGAGAGGCGTCCCAGGCTGAGATGTGGGCTTCAGGACCCCCTTAGGAGGGGCGTCCCAGGCTGAGATGTGGGCTTCAGGACCCCCTTAGGAGAGGCGTCCCAGGCTGAGATGTGGGCTTCAGGACCCCCTTAGGAGAGGCGTCCCAGGCTGAGATGTGGGCTTCAGGACCCTCTTAGGAGGGGTGTCCCAGGCTGAGATGTGGGCTTCAGGACCCCCTTAGGAGAGGCGTCCCAGGCTGAGATGTGGGCTTCAGGACCCCCTTAGGAGAGGCGTCCCAGGCTGAGGTGTGGGCTTCAGGACCCCCTTAGGAGAGGCGTCCCAGGCTGAGATGTGGGCTTCAGGACCCTCTTAGGAGGGGCGTCCCAGGCTGAGATGTGGGCTTCAGGACCCCCTTAGGAGAGGCGTCTCAGGCTGAGGTGTCCCAGGCTGAGATGTGGGCTTCAGGACCCCCTTAGGAGAGGCGCCCCAGGCTGAGGTGTGGGCTTCAGGACCCCCTTAGGAGGGGTGTCCCAGGCTGAGGTGTGGGCTTCAGGACCCCCTTAGGAGAGGCGTCCCAGGCTGAGATGTGGGCTTCAGGACCCCCTTAGGAGAGGCGTCCCAGGCTGAGGTGTGGGCTTCAGAACCCCCTTAGGAGAGGCTTCCCAGGCTGAGGTGTGGGCTTCAGGACCCCCCTTAGGAGAGGCGTCCCAGGCTGAGGTGTGGGCTTCAGGACCCCCTTAGGAGAGGCGCCCCAGGCTAAAGTGTGGGCTTCAGGACCCCCTTAGGAGAGGCTTCCCAGGCTGAGCTGTGGGCTTCAGGACCCCCTTAGGAGGGGCGTCCCAGGCTGAGGTGTGGGCTTCAGGACCCCCTTAGGAGAGGCTTCCCAGGCTGAGGTGTGGGCTTCAGGACCCCCTTAGGAGAGGCGTCCCAGGCTGAGGTGTGGGCTTCAGGACCCCCTTAGGAGAGGCGCCCCAGGCTAAGGTGTGGGCTTCAGGACCCCCTTAGGAGAGGCTTCCCAGGCTGAGGTGTGGGCTCAGGACCCCCTTAGGAGGGGCGTCCCAGGCTGAGGTGTGGGCTTCAGGACCCCCTTAGGAGAGGCGTCCCAGGCTGAGGTGTGGGCTTCAGGACCCCCTTAGGAGGGGCGTCCCAGGCTGAGGTGTGGGCTTCAGGACCCCCTTAGGAGAGGCGTCCCAGGCTGAGGTGTGGGCTTCAGGACCCCCTTAGGAGGGGTGTCCCAGGCTGAGATGTGGGCTTCAGGACCCCCTTAGGAGAGGCGTCCCAGGCTGAGGTGTCCCAGGCTGAGATGTGGGCTTCAGGACCCCCTTAGGAGGGGTGTCCCAGGCTGAGATGTGGGCTTGGGTCACACTATAAACTGCCTGGACCCAACGTCCAGTCATTAGTCAACCATCTTCTCCATCCATAATTGCAGCGATGAATGAGCTAGAAACTAAATGTCATCATACACAGGAAAAAACTCCCATGAACCCCTTGGTGAACGTATTTTAACAGAATAATCAGACTCAGTCTCCTCGACAGCTTTTACGAGTCTGGAGAAGTCATGAGTCATAGATGTCAGAAGATGAAGATACTCCAGGGATATAGCTATAATGTAAGGCGCACGGACCTTCATCCCGAAAGATAACGGACAACTCGCTCCTCATGCACACCCTGATAGAGGAGCAGATACAGGGGCAGATACAGGGACATAATGTACACACCCTGATAGAGGAGCAGCAGATACAGGGACAGATACAGGGACATAATGTACACACCCTGATAGAGGAGCAGATACAGGGGCAGATACAGGGACATAATGTACACACCCTGATAGAGGAGCAGATACAGGGACATAATGTACACACCCTGATAGAGGAGCAGATACAGGGACATAATGTACACACCCTGATAGAGGAGCAGATACAGGGACATAATGTACACACCCTGATAGAGGAGCAGATACAGGGACATAATGTACACACCCTGATAGAGGAGCAGATACAGGGACATAATGTACACACCCTGATAGAGGAGCAGATACAGGGACATAATGTACACACCCTGATAGAGGAGCAGATACAGGGACATAATGTACACACCCTGATAGAGGAGCAGATACAGGGGCAGATACAGGGACATAATGTACACACCCTGATAGAGGAGCAGATACAGGGACATAATGTACACACCCTGATAGAGGAGCAGATACAGGGACATAATGTACACACCCTGATAGAGGAGCAGATAGAGGGGCAGATACAGGGACATAATGTACACACCCTGATAGAGGAGCAGATACAGGGACAGATACAGGGACATAATGTACATATCCTGATAGAGGAGCAGATACAGGGACATAATGTACACACCCTGATAGAGGAGCAGATACAGGGGCAGATACAGGGACATAATGTACACACCCTGATAGAGGAGCAGATACAGGGACATAATGTATACACCCTGATAGAGGAGCAGCAGATACAGGGACATAATGTACACACCCTGATAGAGGAGCAGATACAGGGACATAATGTATACACCCTGATAGAGGGGCAGATACAGGGACATAATGTACACACCCTGATAGAGGAGCAGATACAGGGACATAATGTACACACCCTGATAGAGGAGCAGATACAGGGACATAATGTACACACCCTGATAGAGGAGCAGATACAGGGGCAGATACAGGGACATAATGTACATACCCTGATAGAGGAGCAGATACAGGGGCAGATACAGGGACATAATGTACATACCCTGATAGAGGAGCAGATACAGGGGCAGATACAGGGACATAATGTACACATCCTGATAGAGGAGCAGATACAGGGGCAGATACAGGGACATAATGTACACACCCTGAGAGAGGAGCAGATACAGGGTCAGATACAGGGACATAATGTACACACCCTGATAGAGGAGCAGATACAGGGACATAATGTACACACCCTGATAGAGGAGCAGATACAGGGACATATTGTACACACCCTGATAGAGGAGCAGATACAGGGACAGATACAGGGACATAATGTACACACCCTGATAGAGGAGCAGCAGATACAGGGACATAATGTACACACCCTGATAGAGGAGCAGATACAGGGACATAATGTACACACCCTGATAGAGGAGCAGATACAGGGACATAATGTACACACCCTGATAGAGGAGCAGATACAGGGACATAATGTACACACCCTGATAGAGGAGCAGCAGATACAGGGACATAATGTACACACCCTGATAGAGGAGCAGATACAGGGACATAATGTACACACCCTGATAGAGGAGCAGATACAGGGACATAATGTACACACCCTGATAGAGGAGCAGATACAGGGACATAATGTACACACCTTGATAGAGGAGCAGCGGATACAGGGACATAATGTACATACCCTGATAGAGGAGCAGATACAGGGACATAATGTACACACCCTGATAGAGGAGCAGCAGATACAGAGACATAATGTACACACCCTGATAGAGGAGCAGCAGATACAGGGGCAGATACAGGGACATAATGTACACACCCTGATAGAGGAGCAGATACAGGGACATAATGTACACACCCTGATAGAGGAGCAGATACAGGGACATAATGTACACACCCTGATAGAGGAACAGATACAGGGACATAATGTACACACCCTGATAGAGGAGCAGCAGATACAGGGACATAATGTACACACCCTGATAGAGGAGCAGGATACAGGGACATAATGTACACACCTGATAGAGGTAGCAGATAACTAGGATCCAGGATACAGGGACATAATGTACACCACCCTGATAGAGGAGCAGCAATACAGGGGACATAATGTACACACCCTGATAGAGGAGGCAGATACAGGGGCAGATACAGGGACAGAATGTACACACCCCTGATAGAGGAGCAGATACAGGGACATAATGTACACACCTGATAGAGGAGCAGATTACAGGGACATTAATGTACACCCCTGATAGAGGAGCCGCGGATATCAGGGACATAATGTACACACCCTGATAGAGGAGCAGAATACAGGGACATAATGTACACACCCTGATAGAGGAGCAGATACAGGGACATAATGTACACACCCTGATAGAGGAGCAGATACAGGGACCATAATGTATACACCCTGATAGAGGAGCAGGAAGATACAGGGACATAATGTACACACCCTGATAGAGGAGCAGCAAGATACAGGGACATAATGTACACACCCTGATAGAGGAGCAGATACAAGGGACATAATGCTACCACACCCTGATAGAGGAGCAGATACAGGGACATAATGTACACACCCTGATAGAGGAGCGGATACAGGGACATAATGTACACACCATGATAGAGGAGCAGATACAGGGACATAATGTACACACCCTGATAGAGGAGCGGATACAGGGACATAATGTACACATCCTGATAGAGGAGCAGCAGATATAGGGACATAATGTACACACCCTGATAGAGGAGCAGATTACAGGACATAATGTACACACCCTGATAGAGGAGCAGATACAGGACACTAATGTACACACCTGATAGAGGAGCAGATACAGGGGACATAATGTACACACCCTGATAGAGGCGCAGATACAGGGACATAATGTACCACACCCTGATAGAGGAGCAGCAGATATAGGGACATAATGTACACACCCTGATAGAGGAGCAGATACAGGGCAGATACAGGGACATAATGTACACACCCTGATAGAGGAGCAGATACAGGGACATAATGTACACACCCTGATAGAGGAGCAGCAGATACAGGGACATAATGTACACACCCTGATAGAGGAGCAGATACAGGGACATCATGTACACACCCTGATAGATACAGGGACATAATGTACACACCCTGATAGAGGAGCAGATACAGGGGCAGATACAGGGACATAATGTACACACCCTGATAGAGGAGCAGATACAGGGACATAATGTACACACCCTGATAGAGGAGCAGATACAGGAACATAATGTACACACCCTGATAGAGGAGCAGCAGATACAGGGACATAATGTACACACCCTGATAGAGGAGCAGCAGATACAGGGACATAATGTATACACCCTGATAGAGGAGCAGCAGATACAGGGACATAATGTACACACCCTGATAGAGGAGCAGATACAGGGGGCAGATACAGGGACATAATGTGACACACTCTGATAGAGGGAGGCAGCAGATACAGGGGACATAATGTACATACCCTGATAGAGGAGCAGATACAGGGACATAATGTACACCACCCTGATAGAGGAGCAGCAGATACAGGGGCAGATACAGGGACATAATGTACACACCCTGATAGGAGATCAGCAGATACCGGGACATAATGTACACACCCTGATAGAGGAGCAGATACAGGGACATAATGTACACACCCTGATAGAGGAGCAGATACAGGGACATAATGTATACACCCTGATAGAGAAGCAGATACAGGGACATAATGTACACACCCTGATAGAGGTAGCAGATACAGGGACATAATGTACACACCTGATAGAGGAGCAGATACAGGGACATAATGTACCACACCCTGATAGAGGAGCGATACAGGGACATATATGTACACACCCTGATAGAGGAGCAGATACAGGGACATGAATGTACACACCCTGATAGAGGAAGCAGATACAGGGACATAATGTACACACCCTAATAGAGGAGCAGCGGATACAGGGACATAATGTACACACCCTGATAGAGAAGCAGATACAGGGACATAATGTACACATCCTGATAGAGGAGCAGCGGATACAGGGACATAATGTACACACCCTGATAGAGGAGCAGATACAGGGACATAATGTACACACCCTGATAGAGGAGCAGCAGATACAGGGACATAATGTACACACCCTGATAGAGGAGCAGCAGATACAGGGACATAATGTACACACCCTGATAGAGGAGCAGATACAGGGACATAATGTACACACCCTGATAGAGGAGCAGCAGATACAGGGACATAATGTATACACCCTGATAGAGGAGCAGCAGATACAGGGACATAATGTACACACCCTGATAGAGGAGCAGATACAGGGACATAATGTATACACCCTGATAGAGGAGCAGATACAGGGACATAATGTACACAACCCTGATAGAGGAGCAGGATACAGGGACATAATGTACACACCCTGATAGAGGAGCAGGATACATGGACATAATGTACACACCCTGATAAGAGAGCAGATACAGAGACATAATGATACACACCCTGATTGAGGAGCAGCAGATACAGGGACATAATGTACACACCCTGATAGAGGAGCAGCAGATACAGGGACATAATGTACACACCCTGATAGAGGAGCAGCAGATACAGGGACAAAATGTACACACCCTGATAGAGGAGCAGCAGATACAGGGACATAATGTACACACCCTGATAGAGGAGCAGCAGATACAGGGACATAATGTACACACCCTGATAGAGGAGCAGATACAGAGACATAATGTACACACCCTGATAGAGGAGCAGATACAGGGACATAATATACACACCCTGATAGAGGAGCAGATACAGGGACATAATGTACACACCCTGATAGAGGAGCAGCAGATACAGGGACAGCTACAGGGACATAATGTACACACCCTGATAGAGGAGCAGATACAGGGACATAATGTACACACCCTGATAGAGGAGCAGCAGATACAGGGACATAATGTACACACCCTGATAGAGGAGCAGCAGATACAGGGACATAATGTACACACCCTGATAGAGGAGCAGATACAGGGACATAATGTATACACCCTGATAGAGGAGCAGATACAGGGACATAATGTACACACCCTGATAGAGGAGCAGATACAGGGACATAATGTACACACCCTGATAGAGGAGCAGATACAGGGACATAATGTACACACCCTGATAGAGGAGCAGCAGATACAGGGACATAATGTACACACCCTGATAGAGGAGCAGATACAGGGACATAATGTACACACCCTGATAGAGGAGCAGCAGATACAGGGACATAATGTACACACCCTGATAGAGGAGCAGATACAGGGGCAGATACAGGGACATAATGTACACACCCTGATAGAGGAGCAGCAGATACAGGGACATAATGTACATACCCTGATAGAGGAGCAGATACAGGGACATAATGTACACACCCTGATAGAGGAGCAGCAGATACAGGGGCAGATACAGGGACATAATGTACACACCCTGATAGAGGAGCAGCAGATACAGGGGCAGATACAGGGACATAATGTACACACCCTGATAGAGCAGCGGATACAGGGACATAATGTACACACCCTGATAGAGGAGCAGCAGATACAGGGGCAGATACAGGGACATAATGTACACACCCTGATAGAGCAGCGGATACAGGGACATAATGTACACACCCTGATAGAGGGGCAGATACAGGGACATAATGTACACACCCTGATAGAGGAGCAGCAGATACAGAGACATAATGTATACACCCTGATAGAGGAGCAGATACAGGGACATAATGTACACACCCTGATAGAGGAGCAGATACAGGGACATAATGTACACATCCTGATAGAGGAGCAGATACAGGGACATAATGTACACACCCTGATAGAGGAGCAGATACCGGGACATAATGTACACACCCTGATAGAGGAGCATATACAGGGACATAATGTACACACCCTGATAGAGGAGCAGATACAGGGACATAATGTACACACCCTGATAGAGGAGCAGCAGATACAGGGACATAATGTACACACCCTGATAGAGGAGCAGCAGATACAGGGGCAGATACAGGGACATAATGTACACACCCTGATAGAGGAGCAGATACAGAGACATAATGTACACACCCTGATAGAGGAGCAGCAGATACAGGGACATAATGTATACACCCTGATAGAGGAGCAGATACAGGGACATAATGTACACACCCTGATAGAGGAGCAGATACAGGGACATAATGTACACACCCTGATAGAGGAGCAGATACAGGGACATAATGTACACACCCTGATAGAGGAGCAGATACAGGGACATAATGTACACACCCTGATAGAGGAGCAGATACAGGGACATAATGTACACACCCTGATAGAGGAGCAGATACAGGGGCAGATACAGGGACATATTGTACACACCCTGATAGAGGAGCAGCAGATACAGGGACATAATATACACACCCTGATAGAGGAGCAGCAGATACAGGGACATAATGTATACACCCTGATAGAGGAGCAGCGGATACAGGGACATAATGTACACACCCTGATAGAGCAGCAGATACAGGGACATAATGTACACACCCTGATAGAGGAGCAGATACAGGGACATAATGTACACACCCTGATAGAGGAGCAGCAGATACAGGGACATATACCCCTCTAGTATACAGGACCTGCAGGGGGCGCTCCATCATACAGGACACTGCATATACCCCTCTAGTATACAGGAGCTGCAGGGGGCGCTCCATCATACAGGACACTGCATATACCCCTCTAGTATACAGGACCTGCAGGGGGCGCTCCATCATACAGGACACTGCATATACCCCTCTAGTATACAGGACCTGCAGGGGGCGCTCCATCATACAGGACAGACACTACATATACCCCTCTAGTATACAGGACCTGCAGGGGGCGCTCCATCATACAGGACACTGCATATACCCTCTAGTATACAGGACCTGCAGGGGGCGCTCCATCATACAGGACACTGCATATACCCCTCTAGTATACAGGACCTGCAGGGGGCGCTCCATCATACAGGACACTGCATATACCCCTCTAGTATACAGGAGCCTGCAGGGGGCGCTCCATCATACAGGACACTGCATATACCCCTACTAGTATACAGGACCTGCAGGGGCGCTCCATCATACAGGACAGACACTGCATATACCCCTCTAGTATACAGGACCTGCAGGGGGCGCTCCATCATACAGGACAGACACTGCATATACCCCTCTAGTATACAGGACCTGCAGGGGGCGCTCCATCATACAGGACACTGCATATACCCCTCTAGTATACAGGACCTGCAGGGGGCATCTCCATCATACAGGACACTGCATATACCCCTCTAGTATACAGGACCTGCAGGGGGCGCTCCATCATACAGGACACACGCATATACCCCTCTAGTATACAGGACCTGCAGGGGGCGCTCCCATCATACAGGACACTGCATATACCCCTCTAGTATACAGGACCTGCAGGGGGCGCTCCATCATACAGGACACTGCATATACCCCTCTAGTATACAGGACCTGCAGGGGGCGCTCCATCATACAGGACACTGCATATACCCCTCTAGTATACAGGACCTGCAGGGGGCGTTCCATCATACAGGACACTGCATATATCCCTCTAGTATACAGGACCTGCAGGGGGCGCTCCATCATACAGGACACGGCATATACCCCTCTAGTATATAGGACCTGCAGGGGGCGCTCCATCATACAGGACACTGCATATACCCCTCTAGTATACAGGACCTGCAGGGGGCGCTCCATCATACAGGACAGACACTACATATACCCCTCTAGTATACAGGAGCTGCAGGGGGCGCTCCATCATACAGGACACTGCATATACCCCTCTAGTATACAGGACCTGCAGGGGGCGCTCCATCATACAGGACAGACACTGCATATACCCCTCTAGTATACAGGACCTGCAGGGGGCGCTCCATCATACAGGACACTGCATATACCCCTCTAGTATACAGGACCTGCAGGGGGGCGCTCCATCATACAGGACACTGCATATACCCCTCTAGTATACAGGACCTGCAGGGGACGCTCCATCATACAGGACACTGCATATACCCCTCTAGTATACAGGACCTGCAGGGGGACGCTCCATCATACAGGACACTGCATATACCCCTCTAGTATACAGGACCTGCAGGGGACGCTCCATCATACAGGACACTGCATATACCCCTCTAGTATACAGGACCTGCAGGGGGCGCTCCATCATACAGGACACTGCATATACCCCTCTAGTATACAGGAACATTGCAGGGGGCGCTCCATCATACAGGACACTGCATATACCCCTCTAGTATACAGGAGCCTGCAGGGGGCGCTCCATCATACAGGACACTGCATATACCCCTCTAGTATACAGGACCTGCAGGGGGCGCTCCATCATACAGGACACTGCATATACCCCTCTAGTATACAGGAGCTGCAGGGGGCGCTCCATCATACAGGACACTGCATATACCCCTTAGTATACAGGAGCTGCAGGGGGCGCTCCATCATACAGGACAACTGCATATACCCCTCTAGTATACAGGACCTGCAGGGGCCCTCCCATCATACAGGACACTGCATATACCCCCTCTAGTATTACAGGAGCTGCAGTGGGCGCTTCCATCATACAGGACACTGCATATACCCCTCTAGTATACAGGACCTGCAGGGGCGCTCCATCATACAGGACACTGCATATACCCCTCTAGTATACAGGACCTGCAGGGGGCGCTCCATCATACAGGACAGACACTGCATATACCCCTCTAGTATACAGGACCTGCAGGGGGCGCTCCATCATACAGGACACTGCATATTACCCCTCTTAGTATACAGGACCTGCAGGGGGCGCTCCATCATACAGGACACTGCATATACCCCTCTAGTATACAGGACCTGCAGGGGGCGCTCCATCATACAGGACACTGCATATACCCCTCTAGTATATAGGACCTGCAGGGGGCGCTCCATCATACAGGACAGACACTGCATATACCCCTCTAGTATACAGGAGCTGCAGGGGGCGCTCCATCATACTGGACAGACACTGCATATACCCCTCTAGTATACAGGACCTGCAGGGGGCGCTCCATCATACAGGACACTGCATATACCCCTCTAGTATACAGGACCTGCAGGGGACGCTCCATCATACAGGACACTGCATATACCCCTCTAGTATACAGGACCTGCAGGGGGCGCTCCATCATACAGGACACTGCATATACCCCTCTAGTATACAGGACCTGCAGGGGGCGCTCCATCATATAGGACACTGCATATACCCCTCTAGTATACAGGACCTGCAGGGGGCGCTCCATCATACAGGACACTGCATATACCCCTCTAGTATACAGGACCTGCAGGGGGCGCTCCATCATACAGGACACGCATATACCCCTTAGTATACAGGACCTGCAGGGGTCGCTCCATCCATACAGGACATCTGCATATACCCCTCTAGTATACAGGACCTGCAGGGGGCGCTCCATCATACAGGACACTGCATATACCCCTCTAGTATACAGGACCTGCAGGGGGCGCTCCATCATACAGGACACTGCATATACCCCTCTAGTATACAGGACCTGCAGGGGGCGCTCCATCATACAGGACACTGCATATACCCCTCTAGTATACAAGACCTGCAGGGGGCGCTCCATCATACAGGACACTGCATATACCCCTCTAGTATACAGGACCTGCAGGGGGCGCTCCATCATACAGGACACTACATATACCCCTCTAGTATACAGGAGCTGCAGGGGGCGCTCCATCATACAGGACAGACACTGCATATACCCCTCTAGTATACAGGAGCTGCAGGGGGCGCTCCATCATACAGGACACTGCATATACCCCTCTAGTATACAGGACCTGCAGGGGGCGCTCCATCATATAGGACACTGCATATACCCCTCTAGTATACAGGACCTGCAGGGGGCGCTCCATCATACAGGACAGACACTGCATATACCCCTCTAGTATACAGGAGCTGCAGGGGGCGCTCCATCATACAGGACACTGCATATACCCCTCTAGTATACAGGACCTGCAGGGGGCGCTCCATCATATAGGACACTGCATATACCCCTCTAGTATACAGGAGCTGCAGGGGGCGCTCCATCATACAGGACACTGCATATACCCCTCTAGTATACAGGAGCTGCAGGGGGCGCTCCATCATACAGGACACTGCATATACCCCTCTAGTATACAGGACCTGCAGGGGGCGCTCCATCATACAGGACACTGCATATACCCCTCTAGTATACAGGACCTGCAGGGGGCGCTCCATCATACAGGACAGACACTGCATATACCCCTCTAGTATACAGGACCTGCAGGGGGCGCTCCATCATACAGGACACTGCATATACCCCTCTAGTATACAGGACCTGCAGGGGGCGCTCCATCATACAGGACACTGCATATACCCCTCTAGTATACAGGAGCTGCAGGGGGCGCTCCATCATACAGGACACTGCATATACCCCTCTAGTATACAGGACACTGCAGGGGGCGCTCCATCATACAGGACACTGCATATACCCCTCTAGTATACAGGAGCTGCAGGGGGCGCTCCATCATACAGGACACTGCATATACCCCTCTAGTATACAGGACCTGCAGGGGGCGCTCCATTATACAGGACACTGCATATACCCCTCTAGTATACAGGACCTGCAGGGGGCGCTCCATCATACAGGACACTGCATATACCCCTCTAGTATACAGGAGCTGCAGGGGGCGCTCCATCATACAGGACAGACACTGCATATACCCCTCTAGTATACAGGAGCTGCAGGGGGCGCTCCATCATACAGGACACTGCATATACCCCTCTAGTATACAGGACCTGCAGGGGGCGCTCCATCATACAGGACACTGCATATACCCCTCTAGTATACAGGACCTGCAGGGGGCGCTCCATCATACAGGACACTGCATATACCCCTCTAGTATACAGGACCTGCAGGGGGCGCTCCATCATACAGGACAGACACTGCATATACCCCACTAGTATACAGGACCTGCAGGGGGCGCTCCATCATACAGGACAGACACTGCATATACCCCTCTAGTATACAGGACCTGCAGGGGGCGCTCCATCATACAGGACACTGCATATACCCCTCTAGTATACAGGACCTGCAGGGGGCGCTCCATCATACAGGACACTACATATACCCCTCTAGTATACAGGACCTGCAGGGGGCGCTCCATCATACAGGACACTGCATATACCCCTCTAGTATACAGGACCTGCAGGGGGCGCTCCATCATACAGGACACTGCATATACCCCTCTAGTATACAGGACCTGAAGGGGGCGCTCCATCATACAGGACACTGCATATACCCCTCTAGTATACAGGACCTGCAGGGGGCGCTCCATCATACAGGACACTGTATATACCCCTCTAGTATACAGGAGCTGCAGGGGGCGCTCCATCATACAGGACACTGCATATACCCCTCTAGTATACAGGACCTGCAGGGGGCGCTCCATTATACAGGACACTGCATATACCCCACTAGTATACAGGACCTGCAGGGGGCGCTCCATCATACAGGACACTGCATATACCCCTGTAGTATACAGGAGCTGCAGGGGGCGCTCCATCATACAGGACACTGCATATACCCCTCTAGTATACAGGACCTGCAGGGGGCGCTCCATCATACAGGACACTGCATATACCCCTCTAGTATACAGGAGCTGCAGGGGGCGCTCCATTATACAGGACACTGCATATACCCCTCTAGTATACAGGACCTGCAGGGGGCGCTCCATCATACAGGACACTGTATATACCCCTCTAGTATACAGGACCTGCAGGGGGCGCTCCATCATACAGGACACTGCATATACCCATCTAGTATACAGGACCTGCAGGGGGCGCTCCATCATACAGGACACTGCATATACCCCTCTAGTATACAGGAGCTGCAGGGGGCGCTCCATCATACAGGACACTGCATATACCCCTCTAGTATACAGGACCTGCAGGGGGCGCTCCATCATACAGGACACTGCATATACCCCTCTAGTATACAGGAGCTGCAGGGGGCGCTCCATCATACAGGACAGACACTGCATATACCCCTCTAGTACAAAGGACCTGCAGGGGGCGCTCCATCATACAGGACACTGTATATACCCCTCTAGTATACAGGACCTGCAGGGGGCGCTCCATCATACAGGACACTACATATACCCCTCTAGTATACAGGACCTGCAGGGGGCGCTCCATCATACAGGACACTGCATATACCCCTCTAGTATACAGGACCTGCAGGGGGCGCTCCATCATACAGGACACTGCATATACCCCTCTAGTATACAGGACCTGCAGGGGGCGCTCCATCATACAGGACACTGCATATACCCCTCTCAGTATACAGGGACCGCAGGGGCGCCCATCATACAGGACCACTGCATATACCCCTCTAGTATACAGGACCTGCAGGGGCGCTCCATCATACAGGAACACTAGCATATACCCCTCTAGGATACAGGAGCTGCAGGGGGCGCTCCATCATACAGGACACTGCATATACCCCCTCTAGTATACAGGACACTGCCGGGGTGCGCTCCATCATACAGGACAACTGCATAGTACCCCTCTAGTATACAGGAGCTGCAGGGGGCGCTCCATCATACAGGACACTGCATATACCCCTCTAGTATACAGACCTGCAGGGGGCGCTCCATCATACAGGGACAGGCATATCCCCCTCTAGTATACAGGACCTGCAGGGGCGCTCCATCATACAGGACACTGCATATACCCCTCTAGTATACAGGAGCTGCAGGGGGCGCTCCCATCATACAGGGACACTGCATATACCCCTCTAGTATACAGGACTCTGCAGGGGGCGCTCCATCATACAGGACACTGCATATACCCCTCTAGTATACAGGACCTGCAGGGGGCGCTCCATCATACAGGACACTGCATATACCCCTCTAGTATACAGGACCTGCAGGGGGCGCTCCATCATACAGGACACTGCATATACCCCTCTAGTATACAGGAGCTGCAGGGGGCGCTCCATCATACAGGACAGACACTGCATATACCCCACTAGTATACAGGACCTGCAGGGGGCGCTCCATCATACAGGACAGACACTGCATATACCCCTCTAGTATACAGGACCTGCAGGGGGCGCTCCATCATACAGGACACTGTATATACCCCTCTAGTATACAGGAGCTGCAGGGGGCGCTCCATCATACAGGACACTACATATACCCCTCTAGTATACAGGACCTGCAGGGGGCGCTCCATCATACAGGACACTGCATATACCCCTCTAGTATACAGGACCTGCAGGGGGCGCTCCATCATACAGGACACTGCATATACCCCTCTAGTATACAGGACCTGCAGGGGGGCGCTCCATCATACAGGACACTGCCTATACCCCTCTAGTATACAGGACCTGCAGGGGGCGCTCCATCTACAGGGACACTGCATATACCCATCTAGTATACAGGACCTGCAGGGGGCGCTCCATCATTACAGGACCTGCATATACCCCTCTAGTATACCAGGAGCTGCAGGGGGCGCTCCATCATACAGGACACTGCATATACCCCCTCTAGTACACAGGACCTGCAGGGGGCCGCGTCCATCATACAGGACACTGCATATACCCCTCTAGTATACAGGACCTGCAGGGGGCGCTCCATCATACATGACACTGTATATACCCTCTAGTATACCAGGACCTGCAGGGGGCGCTCCATCATACAGGACACTGCATATACCCCTCTAGTATACAGGACCTGCAGGGGGCGCTCCATCATACAGGACACTGCATATACACCCTCTAGTATACAGGACCTGCAGGGGCGCTCCATCATACAGGACAACTGCTATATACCCCTCTAGTATACAGGACCTGCAGGGGGCGCTCCATCATACAGGACACTGCATATACCCCTCTAGTATACAGGACCTGCAGGGGGCGCTCCATCATACAGGACACTGCATATACCCCTCTAGTATACAGGAGCTGCAGGGGGCGCTCCATCATACAGGACAGACACTGCATATACCCCTCTAGTACAAAGGACCTGCAGGGGGCGCTCCATCATACAGGACACCGCATATACCCCTCTAGTATACAGGACCTGCAGGGGGCGCTCCATCATACAGGACACTGTATATACCCCTCTAGTATACAGGAGCTGCAGGGGGCGCTCCATCATACAGGACACTGCATATACCCCTCTAGTATACAGGACCTGCAGGGGGCGCTCCATCATACAGGACACTGTATATACCCCTCTAGTATACAGGACCTGCAGGGGGCGCTCCATCATACAGGACACTACATATACCCCTCTAGTATACAGGACCTGCAGGGGGCGCTCCATCATACAGGACACTGCATATACCCCTCTAGTATACAGGACCTGCAGGGGGCGCTCCATCATACAGGACACTGCATATACCCCTCTAGTATACAGGACCTGCAGGGGGCGCTCCATCATACAGGACACTGCATATACCCCACTAGTATACAGGACCTGCAGGGGGCGCTCCATCATACAGGACACTGCATATACCCCTCTAGTATACAGGACCTGCAGGTGGCGCTCCATCATACAGGACACTGCATATACCCCTCTAGTATACAGGACCTGCAGGGGGCGCTCCATCATACAGGACACTGCATATACCCCTCTAGTATACAGGAGCTGCAGGGGGCGCTCCATCATACAGGACAGACACTGCATATACCCCTCTAGTACAAAGGACCTGCAGGGGGCGCTCCATCATACAGGACACTGCATATACCCCTCTAGTATACAGGACCTGCAGGGGGCGCTCCATCATACAGGACACTGTATATACCCCTCTAGTATACAGGACCTGCAGGGGGCGCTCCATCATACAGGACACTGCATATACCCCTCTAGTATACAGGAGCTGCAGGGGGCGCTCCATTATACAGGACACTGCATATACCCCTCTAGTATACAGGACCTGCAGGGGGCGCTCCATCATACAGGACACTGTATATACCCCTCTAGTATACAGGACCTGCAGGGGGCGCTCCATCATACAGGACACTGCATATACCCATCTAGTATACAGGACCTGCAGGGGGCGCTCCATCATACAGGACACTGCATATACCCCTCTAGTATACAGGACCTGCAGGGGGCGCTCCATCATACAGGACACTGCATATACCCCTCTAGTACAAAGGACCTGCAGGGGGCGCTCCATCATACAGGACACTGTATATACCCCTCTAGTATACAGGACCTGCAGGGGGCGCTCCATCATACAGGACACTACATATACCCCTCTAGTATACAGGACCTGCAGGGGGCGCTCCATCATACAGGACACTGCATATACCCCTCTAGTATACAGGACCTGCAGGGGGCGCTCCATCATACAGGACACTGCATATACCCCACTAGTATACAGGACCTGCAGGGGGCGCTCCATCATACAGGACACTGCATATACCCCTCTAGTATACAGGAGCTGCAGGGGGCGCTCCATCATACAGGACACTGCATATACCCCTCTAGTATACAGGAGCTGCAGGGGGCGCTCCATCATACAGGACACTGCATATACCCCTCTAGTATACAGGACACTGCATATACCCCTCTAGTATACAGGACCTGCAGGGGGCGCTCCATCATACAGGACACTGCATATACCCCTCTAGTATACAGGAGCTGCAGGGGGCGCTCCATCATACAGGACAGACACTGCATATACCCCTCTAGTATACAGGAGCTGCAGGGGGCGCTCCATCATACAGGACAGACACTGCATATACCCCTCTAGTATACAGGACCTGCAGGGGGCGCTCCATCATACAGGACACTGCATATACCCCTCTAGTATACAGGACCTGCAGGGGGCGCTCCATCATACAGGACACTGCCATATACCCCTCTAGTATACATGGGACCTGCAGGGGGCGCTCCATCATACAGGACAGACATACCTATACCCCTCTAGTATGACAGGACCTGCAGGGGGGCGCTCCATCATACAGGACACTGCATATACCCCTCTAGTATACCGGACCTGCAGGGGGACGCTCCATTCATACAGGACACTACATATCCCCCCTCTAAGTATACAGGACCTGCAGGGGGGCGCTCCATCATACAGGACACCTGCTAATACCCCTCTAGTATACAGGACCTGCAGGGGCGCTCCATCATACAGGACACTGCATATACCCCTCTCGTATACAGGACCTGCAGGGGCGCTCCATCATACAGGACACTGCATATACCCCTCTAGTATACAGGACCTGCAGGGGGCGCTCCATCATACAGGACACTGCATATACCCCTCTAGTATACAGGAGCTGCAGGGGGCGCTCCATCATACAGGACACTAGCATATACCCCTCTAGTATACAGGACCTGCAGGGGGCGCTCCATCATACAGGACACTGCATATACCCCTCTAGTATACAGGAGCCTGCAGGGGGCGCTCCATCATACAGGACACTGCATATACCCCTCTAGTATACAGGAGCCTGCAGGGGCGCTCCATCATACAGGAAGACACTGCATATAACCCTCTAGTATACAGGACCTGCAGGGGCGCTCCATCATACAGGACACTACATATACCCCTCTAGTATACAGGACCTGCAGGGGGCGCTCCATCATACAGGACACTGCATATACCCCTCTAGTATACAGGACCTGCAGGGGGCGCTCCATCATACAGGACACTGCATATACACCTCTAGTATACAGGACCTGCAGGGGGCGCTCCATCATACAGGACTCTGCATATACCCCTCTAGTATACAGGACCTGCAGGGGGCGCTCCATCATACAGGCACACTGCATATACCCCTCTAGTATACAGGACCTGCAGGGGGCGCTCCATCATACAGGACACTGCATATACCCCTCTAGTATACAGGACCTGCAGGGGCGCTCCATCATACAGGACAGACACTGCATATACCCCTCTAGTATACAGGACACTGCAGGGGGCGCTCCATCATACAGGACACTGCATATACCCCTCTAGTATACAGGACCTGCAGGGGGGCGCTCCATCATACAGGGACACTGCCATATACCCCTCTAGTATACAGGGACCTGCAGGGGGCGCTCCATCATACAGGACACTGCATATACCCCTCTAGTATACAGGACCTGCAGGGGGCGCTCCATCATACAGGACACTGCATATACCCCTCTAGTATACAGGGACCTGCAGGGGGACGCTCCATCATACAGGACAGACACTGCATATACCCTCTTAGTATACAGGACCTGCAGGGGCGCTCCATCATACAGGACACTGCATATACCCCTCTAGTATACAGGACACTGCAGGGGGCGGCTCCATCATACCAGGACCACTGCAATATACCCCTCTAGTATACAGGAGCCTGCAGGGGGCGCTCCATCATACAG